>NC_079165.1:35609795-35899795 GCF_947568905.1 Ostrea edulis | reverse complement strand
AACTGAGCTCCAATTAATTTGATGTGTGCATCATTTCAATAATTAATTTGATGTGCGCATCAATAATTCAATTGATGAGAGAAATGATTGATTTGATGCGCGCATCTATTGAATTATTGTGCGCAGGAATTGAATTGATATCTTCTTGCGTTTATTAGTTTGGCGCTCCGTAGCATTATGGTTCTCATAACGAATGGAATCCGTCCAAGGTTCGATCCAAAGGTGCTGCTAGCCGCGATGTGGGTTCCACAACTACAGAATCCGTCCAAGAGTCAAGAATAGCCGTTTTGTGGTTTTTTCAAATAGCTAATAGAATCCGTAAGATAAGTCATAATGCCATTCTGATGCCGTCAGAAAGATTGCTTGTATCTTGCTTAACTTCTCGCTCGAGAAGTTTTCACTCATATGGAGACGTCACCAAGACCGGTGAAGGGCTCAAGATTTAAGCCTATGCTCGGCGCTTAATAACGGTCATTGAGCAGTGAAGGTTCTTTAGCGTGCCACACCTACTGTGACACGGGACATCCGTTTATAAGGTCATCTCCGAGGACCCGTGACATTCACACCTTATGCCGAGCGTTTGGCGATGGAACTGTCACTACCTGTTTTAACGACTTAGGTTTGTCGCGGCCGGGGCCGTCAGAAAGAATCGACAGCATGACCATTGCGGTTCATCAACAGATACAACCTTAAAGCTGACATGAATTAATAAATACGTACACTTTCTCATCTTATCCGCCATATTTCTCTCAGGTAGCCTAATGTACTCTACCCGTATATAACCCAAATATGATTGTCACACCTGAGTGATTTTTCTAGGTGGACTCGACCAGTGCACATCTCCGATAGTAATATATAGGGAATGCGAAACAAATAAAATCACATTTTAAAACATTATGCTTTGCTCAAAATTACAAAATATTTATTGTATACCAATGCAACATTCCGAAAGTTTAGATAATTTAGAAAAAATGCAAACAAAAAGCTTTTCTTGCATACTTGCAAGTGCATTCAAGTATTTGCAGTTTCTTATGAAATAAATGCGGAGAAATCATTTGCCAATTACATACTGATAGAATGGAATAAGCAAAGAGCATAAAATATATTATTTATATCAATTCTTGCAAAATACAGGTCCATGTCATATGCATAATATGTAATGCACATGGCATATTCGCCACACAAAAAAACCCCGTAACAAATACGGACGTCTATTCAACAGGTATCGGAGATGTGCACAATTACCGAAAATATTAGATTCTCTTTATTCTAATAAATCCACGAAACAAAATGATAAACTCCATTTGTATCTCGTTAGAACTTTACAACACGTTGTCATTCCATTATACAGACTGCGACACACTTCACCCGTGCCAAATAGGGTGTCTTCAATCAGGGGAGATGTCAGAGTCGAAAATGTTTCCAGTATTGAATGCTTGTCTGGTCGAGGTTTTGCAGTTTATAGAAATCGGGAATCTAATCATATACATTGAACATCTGGTTGGATATATTGCGTGCTCAATTCAAAATTTATCGATGATCATATAAAAATTTGGATATACAAATAAGGGAATAATGATCGAAAATATACATCTGTTTAAAAATGCGCGTATTACATTTGCAATCCATAATAAACAGTTGATTACACAAAGACACATATAAAAGGAAATGTATAAACGAAAATATAGTTTTATTGTTTCTTTGAGAACCACTTATTTATTTACGGTCTCTGTGTGTCCATATTCATTGATTGAACAGGAGGGAGAGAGAGAGAGAGAGAGAGAGACTGTCCTACTTCGATGCACAATATATCATTTCACAGAAGGAAAGAAAATTGATCACTGATATAATGGTAAGCTTACAAGCATTAAAAAATTCCAGCTATTTAAAAATTTGTTATTGACAATATATTAAAAACTTACAGGAGTTGATGCTTATAATTGAATTCATTACAAATTTAAAAAATAAATAAATATCAGTTTAAACTGTGCATATAGAAAATACTGACTTTGTATGTTAGAATAACGGAAAAAAGTAAATTGTCAAAAAAGTGGGGAGAGCAGACCAGCCCAGGCTCCCTGCCCACCCCAACCCCCTGTATACGTGCCTGAAACAACATAATATCAATTCGTGTTGAAAGAAAGGTGCATATCTGCATTTCATTAAATTCGAAAGGAGCTCGAATTTATGTGTTCCCCTATTAATTATTTTGTATTCAAGATTCGTTCCCGAATTTAGAATCATGCTTTCAGTTAGAGCAGAAATGAATTCATTTTGAAGTACATCTAGTTTGAATGCAAATGTGGGTTTCCTTTTAATTTCATCAGACTCGTTAGAACCCCCTCCCCCAAACTATGCAGCTTTGTTTTTATTGATATCTAAATCGGCATATGAATCCGGATACAAATTATATGATGTTTTTTCGTGATCATATAGATATCGATACTAGAAAATGTTTATACTCTTGCCTTTTGCATATCCTACTAATGCATTACAGTAGATTGACACTGCATCATATCAAATAAAACCTCAACACGAATTTTACTGATTTATGAATACTAACATCTTATCGAATACATTTGGATATGAAATTTCGACGTACAGCGGTATGTCTATTTTCAGAATATATCCATTGCGTCAGATCTACGAAATGAAAATAATCATTATGGCATGTTACAGAAACGTTAAAACACACATATGCTATAGTCCTGCAATGCATGCATGCGATTTTTCGGAATACATGTATTTATGTATTCGTGAATGAAGTTCCTACGCTTAAAACTATCTTGGCCTTTATGCATTTTGTTTTGTGATTTTGATTTACCATCCCTTACACTGTGTAAATGAAGGAAAACTTGGTAAAGGGTGCAATTCTACACCATACAATTAGTATGCATGCATGTGTTGAAAAGCAAAATGTACATGTAATAACCAGACATGTATCGTCATTTTTCATGGGGGGGGGGGGGGTTACAACAGGAAGAAAAAAATGAAAAATTGGATTCTTCAAAACTTCTTGCCATTCAAATTAATAATTAAAAAAGATGAACGAAAACAGCAATAAATAAAACAAAAAACCCAAACAAACCAAGATGTTTTATCCGATGTTCAAAGTCCTAATGTGGGGATGAAGGGTTAAAAGAGTCTTTTACTTTGACTGCCTCAATAATTTCCCCCTACACTTCATTTTCTTCCATCGTTGGGGGTGGGATGGAGTGGTTAGAGTCCTCTACTATGAGTGCCTCATATCTTCATTTTCTTAATTGGTGGTGGTGTGTGTCTTCTACTATCATATCAGAACTTTCAAGCTGGGGTCAAGTTTGGGGGGGGGGGGGGGTTGTCACCCAATATATTTTTTACTTGCATTACAAAATAACGGCCTCTCACTTCTGTCGGCGCGGGTTCGAAACCCGCTCGCGCCGGTAAGTGAGAAAGTTTCCCAGTTTACTTTCGGAAGGTCGGTGGTCTCTTCCCAGGTACATTGTATCTGGTTTCTCTCTTCCACCAACAAAAACTGGGTGCCACCAGATAACTGAAAAATTGTTGAGTGTGGCGGAAAACATAAAAAAACAACAACAAAATAACCAAAAAAATGGATATTGTTATCAAAGGTGGGGGACAGACACTCTTGTTCCCTCCCCATGATTCTATGTATCTTTGTACTTGACCTTTGTATTTGGGAGAGGGCCTACATAGTTGCCCAATCCTGTTGAGTTTCTCAATAAAATATGTTTAAATAAAAAATAAAATTTCATGTGCTTGATAACTACGCATATGATAAACTCAATTATTACATTTTGCATTACTACAATTTGCGTCGAGTTCAACGCAGAATGTAATAAAGCAAAATGGCATAGATATATAAGATCTATTGAGCGCCGAATTAGCATAAAATAAAGTAATTGAAAATAACATTATTTAAAGATATGTTTAATTTTTAATTATTGCGTGCTTTAAATGAATCAAATAAATCTGTATTATCAATGAATGAGAGCAATATTGAGTTACTGTTCTCTTATATTGAATTAACGATATCATTTGTCTTATTAAGAGCGCGATTATTACAAGATCATCGTTTGAAAATCTCTCTCTCATCCCATACACTCGTGCAGTGTTGTATATGCAAATTATCTATGCACAAACAATTTATGTACCTAAATGATTTCCTGATTTATAAATCTGCAATACTCTGACAAGTAAATCATACGGTATAAGGATTCATGCACAATACAGGGTAAATATTTTACCCCACCTCTGACAAGTTAGCAGGGGGATCCTGAATAGTGATTGGCTCATTACGGTCACGTGAAGACGTGGGATATTCTATCTCACGTCACCGTCAAAATTTATACCAGGCCTCCTTGCGAGTTATCTTTCTTGTTGCATTTGTCAACAACAATGGCGGCCAAACGGTTTGCAAGTTTGGCAGCAGACGAGATCGAAAAAAAGAAATTACTGATTAACTCCAAAGAAACTATTCGAATCAATCAGAAGGCAGCTCGTTTGTTAAAGGCCTACTTAGGAGAACTCAATCAAAATCAAAATTTCGAAGAATTCGATGCCGTTCGCTTGAACGGGAGTGCTTTGCCATTTCTACATGAATGCACGAAAACAGGATGGTGAATTTTACAAGGCCACAACGTTTGAAAACATGAGGCATGCGATCAACAGGTACTTGCGGGACCCCCCATATAATAGGAAATTTGATATTATAAAAGATGACGAATTTCGCGATGCAAATGTGTCATTCAAGGCTGCCCTGGCTAAATTAAAACGGATAGGGAAAGGGAGTGTACAACATCATCCTGTTATTAACGAGAGTGACCGTCAAAAAATGTACGAGTCGAAACAAATGAATCCCCAAACCCCGTACGGACTTTTTAATAAAGTTCAATTTGATGTAAGGCTATACTTTTGCCGGAGATATGTAGAGAACATGCATATTATGTCAAAATCAACGTTTGAGGTCATGCAGGAACCAAAATCAGGACTGAAATATGTGGCGAAATGTACAGACGAATTAACTAAAAACCATAGAGGTAACGACAGGGAAACCACCTCCGGTGTGATGCCAGAATCCCCGGGATCTCCATTCTGTCCGGTAAGATCTTTTGAAAAGTATATTGGCAAACTCCACCCCAGTTGCTCAAGTTTATGGCAAAGACCAAGGGATTCGTTTGACGATAATGATGAAACTTGGTACTGTAACGTGCGATTGGGTGAGAAAAAACTAGCATCATTCATGTCAAAACTAAGCCAGGACACAAATCTGTCACAAATCTATACCAACCATTCAATAAGGGCCACTGGTGCTACAATTTTAACCAAATGTTTGTTTAGTCCATCACAAATAATGGCCGTGACTGGACATAAATCAGTGCAGTCTCTAACAGTCTACCAACGAACCCATACCGAGGAAAAAATCGCCATGGGACAGGCAATGGGGCAGAGTCTTGCACCGCAGAGTTTTAAAACTGTCGCTGCTTTACCGAGCACTGCAACACTTGCTCTACCTCCACCCGAATCTGTTGGAGACACTAGCCAGGTGACATTACCTCAGGAACATGGTGATCATGAAGCGGTTGCCGAATTGCAGGGAATCAACATTTCGGATCTCTTTGGTGACTTTAACTGTGATCATACTCTACAATCTCAAACAGAAACCAGGTTTTCGAGTGTCCAGACCAGGCAAATTATGCCAGCTCTCCACGGATACACAATAGGGACAATCAACTTCAGCATAAACATATCAAAATAATAACTGAAAATTCTAGTGATTTGTGCCATGTTTTGCCAGTTCTGTGTTCATCACGTTCATATCAATTTGAATAGACTGTGATATCTGTTTAATGATGTTATATTTATATCTGTTAGTGTTCTTATTAAATTATTATATTTGAATTTTGTATTCTTCCTTCAAAAAGGATGTGACATGAAGCACATAAATGAATTGGCTAGGTTATAGGATTGTATTTCCTCTCAATAGCCTGGAATCAAACCCAGCTCTCCATGCAACATGTGCAATGCAGGGAAAAAATTATGGTATGATTTTGTCTGACCACAAAAGCTCGTTTAAATACAGTCGTCTTTGAATAAGGAATATTTATGGTATGGTGTTGTCTGTAGTTCTGGTATGCAATAGCCTCATGCATATTATCAAAATAGGTCATCGGTGGAGTAAATTCGTTACCTAGTCATTTAGTGACCTGGCACGGGATGACACCAGGTCACTAAGTTTTAAAATGGTATAAAACTTAGTGACCTGGTGTCATCCCGTACCAGGTCACTAAATGACTAGGTAACTAATACTACTCTGTTACTTCCCCTGATTGAAGATAGCTGATCGGCGCGGGCTAAGTGTGTCGCAGTCTGTACAATGGACAATGTTGTTTACTGTTGGAATACAAATGGAGTGTATCGTTTTGTTTCATGGATTATGCTAATAAAGGGAGTTTTACTACTACTTTGAGTATTTTCGACAAGTGTACACGTACATCTTCGGTCCTTTACAAATATTACGAGTAGAACCAGGTAAATAGTCATCCGCATTCGATGCTTTTTCATGACGAGCATACATGACCATGTCTTCTTTATACGTACAGTAGCATTATGTATTTGCATTTTGCTTGAAGTAAGTGTGAATGTTATAGATTTTATGCCCTTTGCTTATTCCATTTCATCAATAGATCTAGATAATAGATGAAATATTTCTCCGCGTTTTTGTATGGTTTTGACATATTTATTGCAAATGTATGCACATTCACGTAAAGAAAGGGGATTCTATATTTATTTATCCAAAGCTTTTAGAATGATTTACTACTATACGATATGTTTATTGTAATTTTGAGCACTGCGTGGTGTTTCAAAACGTGATTTCATTTTTTCTTGATGTCCTATAAATTAGTATCGGAGATGTACGTGTTACCTGTCGAAGCTACCCGCACAGGTAAATCGAAGACACTGATGTGATGTGAAGCGTAGCAAAACTCGTCCCCTTATATACCATGCGAACCCTGATACATATAACAATAGAATATCCAACTAATATGCCGGATTAGCAAAGAAATATGGCGGACATATAGAATTATACTATATTTATTAATTCATGTCAGCTTTAAGGACAGTGATCACCTTCAATGAATCTAAACAGCTTGATAACGAATGTGAGGACATGGCTTGAATATATTTAAGTACAATATACACTTTTTTATCGACATTGAACTAATGAAAATAATTTCTATCATTTACAAATAGCATAACATTACAAGTGTTTCATTATGAATAAACAAGTAGTTTATAGACATGGGGCTTCCTGTAAGGTGCTGAAAACGATATACCAGCAAGGACAATGTCTATTAAAGCGACTTATATCACAAAAGTGAGAATGAATAGCGAACTAATCGTAAAATGATACTTGAAGCGAGAGGTGTCCGAAATCTAGTTAGGTACCTTGTGGTATTATTAAGGATGGGGCACTCATGTATGAAACAAGTGCCTGTGTCGGCCAGCTAGACTGTAAGACCAAGTAGAAAGTAATTAGAGGCATGACTTTTCATTGGACAACCAAAAAAAAAAAAAAGATAACCAATCGTATCAATTTCAGAATTCCTAATTCATTTTCAGTCCGATGTTGGAAAAATCAAATGTTATATTCGCTTTAAAGGCACGTGGAGGTGAATATTATTCATTTATTGCATGATAGGGAGGCGTCGCCCTCTACATTTTTTGTAGGAATATTATTTTTCTTAGGAAATAGATCTTCATATCTCCCGAACATTCATCCAATAAATGCTTATTGATTGATTGAATATTGTATAACGTCCCACTCGAGAATATTTCACTCATATGGAGACGTCACAATTGCCGGTATTCCGAAACAAAGCAAGACTACTAAATTCCTATTGAAATTGCAAAATAAAAAATCTTTAATCGGTGCATGCATATGTAGCTGAGGCCACCTTTAAAAAAAATGCTCGTCCTCTCCCGACCCAGCATTTAAAATATGGGTAGGTAGGTACATGTAGGTAATAGGGAATTTTTTATAAAGAAATTCTTGCTAAACTATTTAAGTTATCAAGCATAACGTTGGTTTGCTGGCACATGGCTTGTTTTTAGCCGACCGACAGAGTTCTCAGTACCAGGTCTCAGATTGTTAGCTGACTGACAGAGTTCTCAGTACCAGGTCTCAGATTGTTAGCCGACTGACAGAGTTCTCAGTACCAGGTCTCAGATTGTTAGCCGACTGACAGAGTTCTCAGTACCAGGTCTCAGATTGTTAGCCGACTGACAGAGTTCTCAGTACCAGGTCTCAGATTGTTAGCCGACTGACAGAGTTCTCAGTACCAGGTCTCAGAGTGTTAGCCGACTGACAGAGTTCTCAGTACCAGGTCTCAGAGTGTTAGCCGACTGACAGAGTTCTCAGTACCAGGTCTCAGAGTGTTAGCCGACTGACAGAGTTCTCAGTACCAGGTCTCAGAGTGTTAGCCGACTGACAGAGTTCTCAGTACCAGGTCTCAGAGTGTTAGCCGACTGACAGAGTTCTCAGTACCAGGTCTCAGATTGTTAGCCGACTGACATAGTTCTCAGTACCAGGTCTCAGATTGTTAGCCGACTGACAGAGTTCTCAGTACCAGGTCTCAGATTGTTAGCCGACTGACAGAGTTCTCAGTACCAGGTCTCAGATTGTTAGCCGACTGACAGAGTTCTCAGTGCCAGGTCTCAGATTGCTAGCCGACTGACAAACTTCTCAGTAATTCCAACCAAAACTTATTTATATCTTGGCTCAATGTACTGAGTTTACAGTATGAAATTTCACAAAAAAGCGCTTTTATCAACCATTTTGAATTTAGTCTCGGTCACCAAGACGCTTCTCATTTTGTGGAATCATATAAATTAAGCGTATTTTAAAATCCTCAAGTAGTTGCAGATGTAAAATTGAAATTGGTAACGATGGCGTGAGAAGATTCCGAAATTTTAAAGAAAAAAATAATCGTTTTTCGGGAGCTAAACAATATTTCAGTCAGGCTGGTGTTTTAGTCAGTCGATCAGGAGAAGGCAAATATGACCTGAGCTCCTAGTGGTAGTAACGTCAACGTATTAGAAACTACGAAAAACGAAATAACCTATTATAATAACCATTTATCATGTTCCCTTCCTCCCTGAGTGCTGATTACTTACTAGGTTTGCGAATCAATCAATTAAAATCGTTTAATTAAACCGTGCATCTTGAAACTTATAGTCTTACCCAGCGTGTAAACAAAATCTTTTTGCGCTAAATACGGACGTCATTATATACCGCGTTTAAATATTGAAGTACAGTAATGCACAAGGCTCCCGAAGGAGTTGAAGTTGATGAGAAAATATGACGTTTTCGGGAAAAGTGAAGTTTCACTCTTCTCTGCACACGACTATCTAGGTCAACCAGTTAACGCGTTATATAGAAATATTGAGGTATAATAAAAACGTTCTATATTTTTATAGTTTCAAACAAAAAAATGACACGTGTCCTTGGAGATGACCTTAAAAACGGATGTCCCGTGTCACAGTAGGTGTGGCATGCTAATGAACCCTCACTGCTCAATGACCGTAAGCGCCGAGCATAGGTGAAGCCCTTCACCGGTCTTGGTGACGTCTCCATGTGAGTGCAAAATTCTCGAGAGGGACGTTAAACAACATACAATGAACCAATCAAACAGAAAGCTCGGAAATATTCATTCATATAAAATATTCAGAAGGGAGAGGAGCGTATATTTAAGCCGTAGCTTGCGATGATGTCTTCCATGCCAAGGGAAGATAATTACGAAAAGACAAAAATAGGGTGGGGTCGTTTTATTAAATAGCACTGGTCCAGATAAGATTTAACAGTTGTGAAACTTTCTTACATAATGAAGATTCGATCATGACCCCCGGGAATAGGGCGGGGCTGCATTAGGGATTTACATGTTTACATAATGAAGATTCGATCATCGCCCCCGGGAATAGGGCGGGGCTGCATTAGGGATTTACATGTTTACATAATGAAGATTCGATCATGACCCCCGGGAATAGGGCGGGGCTGCATTAGGGATTTACATGTTCACATGGGATATATAGAAATAAAATCTTCTCAAGAATAGTAAGACCATGATTAGTCATATTAACATGCAAGCATCCTCAGGTACAACAGATTCAAGTCCCTTCAAATCATGACCGGAGAGGGGGGAGGTTCGGATGAGGTCTTAATAAGGGATGAAAGTTTTACATAACAATACACAGAAGGAAGTCTTTTAAAATCTTATTTTCAGAAGCAGCAGAACCAGAATTAGTCATCTCTAGGTAGTAAAGAAATCAATGCCACCATGGCTAGGTTTGGGTTACAATATGGATTTTAAATTTTTCAAATTGAAATAATGGAGAAAAAGTGAAAATCTTCTCAACAACAAAAGGATGATGTGTAGTATGCAACCACCCTCATGTAGTGCAGATTCAAGTTTGTATGAACCATGGATATGATCCTGGGAGGTACATTGGGGCCACAATAGGGATCGTCATTTTACAAGGGAATATATTCATTACATAGAACACTCTTTAAAAATCTCAAGAGCGATTGACCATGATTATTCATATCAATATGCATGCATTCCTATGTAGTGCAGATTAATGCTTTATTAATCCATGTTCCCTGGGACAAAGATTGGACTAAAATACAGATTCAGAGTTTTACATGAGAATATACATATATGTAGGAAATCAAAAAGATCAAATCATGACCCTTGAGGCTATGGTGGGGCTAAAATATGGGTGTAAAGTTTTACATGAGAATATATATAAGAAATTTTAAAACATTTTTACAAAAGCCGCAGGACCACACTAAATCATATTAATATTCCCAAGTTGTGTGGACTCAAGTTTTTGTTTGTTTGGGTTTTTTTCCTTCCTCTTCTTGAAATTATGGACCCTGGGTTGAAGGGTGGGGCTAGAATCGGGGATCTTTTAAAGATCTTCCGATGAAGAACAGAAGGGTCAATGCTCCTTAGGTGAGCATCGTTACCCATGCATGGACGGCTTCTTGTTTAAATTTACAAATGATATTAGATCAATCTCATCAGTGTTATAAACTAATAAATAAAAAGAAAATTGTACACAATTTAGAAAGTACAATGAAACAAGGATATGGTATAATCACATGCCTCGCTATTTATCCATGGCTTCTTGGTACTGTCTGTACAGATGTGACATATTTCTGTTTCGATATCCACCGAGCATTGTTACTCCCATTTGTCTTCCAATATGATCTGTATTCTCTGGAGGATCCTCCATGTTTCTTTGCTTTCGCAAGTACATTTTTACCATGCGATGCAAGCCTTCCATCTTGTTCAGCGAGTGTGACATTGGGTTCACTTGATTCAATGGTTTACCTGGATGTGACATTGGGTGCACTTGATTCAATGGTTTACCTGGATGTGACATTGGGTGCACTTGATTCAATGGTTTACCTGGATGTGACATTGGGTGCACTTGATTCAATGGTTTACTTGGATGTGATATTTGGTATACTTGATTCAATGCTTTATCTGGATGTGGCATTGGGTGTACTTGGTTTGATGTGTATGGTGGTCGAGGATATTGAAGCTTTTGGTTAACATTGTGATATAATGTAATTCTATTTTGGTGCATCATTTGTTCATGTTCGTCTAAATCTTCTTTAACGTCTTCATTGCATGTAATTTGCTTTTGTAAAAGTTGCCATCTGGTGAGGAAAGGAACTTCTTTCCATTTTTCCTTCCAAGAGCATGCGTTCAGCGCTCCTCTTATTCCGCTTATGATTTTACCTAATCAAAGAACATGTATATATGTGTAGAACATTATTAGTACAACTGATATATCTCTACCCATATAATCGACCTCACTTTGTGCTGTATGAAAATGATATATTTGTATATTTCGGGCGTTTTCTATATGCTTGATTTAATGTTTTATTTATTGCACGAGGATTGTAAACTGCTCTAGAGCTAGAAATATGCTATCCTATATACATTCTATATGCTTGCATTGCTTATATATCTCCAGTAATAATCCTTATATTGACTTGGGATTTTTTTTTTCAAGATGAAAGGTCTCTTGCGTGTCAGCAGATTTATTACTGAGAAACATCGGTGAAAGTAAATATTATTCGTACATCTGGTCTATCCACCTATGTGGACAATCTCACTCTCTGTGCCATATGAAAAAGATGATACATTTGTTTATTTCAGCGTTTGAAATTGAACACATCGTATAAGTACCTGCAATAATGTAATTTTGTCCGACGTCCAGTAAAGTTCCACATTCAGCTAAACCCATTGGACTCTCTAGCTCAATGTACTTTGGACCAGAACCCTAAGAAAACAATTATATGGTATTAGTCTTTACCTTATGCTATAGTAATCACACGTAACATTTTGATCACGTGACAAAAGGATTTCCTGTATGATATCTGACCTTAATATGGAACTGCACTTGAACAACAAATATGTTCTTTTTTATTCCAGGTGTAACAAAGCGACCTATCAATCGTCCAATGACGGCTGAAAGTTCAAGAAGTTTTAAATAACAAGTGGTGCATATGTAAAGTCGAGATAATTAATTACATGCTAGTGATGACTATAAACATTTACTTCTGGTAGTTAAAGAAAATAATTTCATTTCTATTTCGTTTAGAAAAATTTACTTTGTGTATATAGTAAGTGGGGTATTTCTGTTCAAGACTTTACCAAGATGCATTTCCTGTCATCCTTTGTTTCTACCTATCGAGAAAATTCGCAGTATCGCTTACCGTAGTCAGAAGCACAAAATCTGTCCTCCCTGGTAATACGTGGGCACACGCATCCTTTTATCGGCAGTACGCATGACAATTGGAAAATGACAACAAGGAGCAGATTCTTTACAAAGACCCGTATGTCCTAAACAAAAAAGTTTACGTTTTACGGATATGTATCTCTTAATATACCTATTTCATCACATATTTCACAGATGCTGGGATCGAAACAAGAATATGTTCTAAATCTAATTACGAGAAAAAACTTATTTTCAGCATTGGAGGATGTCATTTAAGAAATAAACTACGCGTTTTCCTGAATATTGTAGGATAACCTCCGAGGTCGAAAATATTTCAATCAACATTTTGAGTCCTAGGAAGTTATCCTGCGTCATCTGCGAAAACAAGAACTTTAATATTTCTATTCTACTATGGTTCAAAAATATTCTCTAAACAGCCAGGAATTATGTCACTTTGTGACGTCATTAGCAGCTTCGGAAACGGAATACAAGTTGTTTGCTGACAAAAATAGGTGAAATGGTAGGTTCTACCATTTTGAAAGCTAGTTCAAGTATTTAGTTTGATGTTGATGAGTTACCGTATATTAATGTGATGTATTTAACCGCTCTCAATGCTGATTTTTTCATGCATAGTCCATCAAACTACACACACGTGGAAGAAGAACATATTTTCTGAGTATCGCCTTGCTAGACATGTGTATCAATTTCGGAGCGCAGACGATTGATTTTTGTTGAATATAAAAAGTTGATTGACTGAATATTGTTTAACGTCCCTCTCGAGAATAATCAATATTTCACTCATATGGGGACGTCACCACTGCCGGTGAAGAGCTGCAAAATTTAGGCCTATGCTCGGCGCTTATGGCCTTTGAGCAGAGAAAGATCTTTATCGTGCCACACCTGCTGTGACACGAAACCTCGGTTTTTGCAGTTTCATCCGAAGGACCGACCCATTAAGTTGCCTTCTACAAGCAAGGGGTACTGAGGACCTATTCTAACCCGGATACCCACGGGATTAAAAATTTGATATCATTCAGTCAATTTACAAATCTGCTTTGAAATATATATTATTTTTGAAGATTATGAAATAAAATTATCAGATATTGACTTTATTGTTTTATTAGCAAATTATGAAGTGAAAAAGCAGCAGGTAGGATTGCGGAACAGTCACCTCTCTGTAATAACCGTGGTAAAATGATTCTGATAAAGATATTTCACTAATTTGTAACAATCCTCCTTTTCCTCTTGATATTGTTTTTTTATTTATATCTAATTTACATGATATAGGTTTTGTGATTTATATAATTCTGTACGTCCTGTACATCATGTAACATGATATATGTTTTGAGAGAAATAAAGGAACTAGATAGAGCGCTGTTAATTATGAAAATTATCATAAGTTCAACTGCCGTATCACCTTGTATGCTCCAAAAAGAATTATTGCTTGCTGAACTTTACTGCACTTTGTGAGGAGAAACTGGTATATTTCATCCGTTCCAACACACTTCAAAATTACATTTTACTATAAATTCCTAGATATACGCAAAAAATTCATCATTGTGTAATTTCACGAGAAGCGTCACTCGCGAATTAAAATCACTCGCTTTTATTTCTATATTGCTAAAATACATGTAAAGATTCTTGATTAACAGAGCACTCGCGAATTTATGTTCTTGCGATTTGATGTATACAGAGTCATTTTGCGATATTTTAAAGTACTTGTATATACAGTATTCGGTAGATATGAAATATTTCATTTAAAAAAAGTTAAATGGCGTTCAATATTGGAACTAAAAATGATTTCAAAATTCTCCTTTCAAACATTACATATACGCGTAAATACTTTTACAAACAGTTGGTTTACAATACTTTTTGTTTATTTGGATTTATTGTGGTCTATTTTAAAAAAAATGGTACTTTGTTGATATAGAAAACTTTTAGGAGGCAAAAAGAAAATTTAAAAATATCAATATACAGTTTGATATAAATGAGAATTGGTCATGTCCTAAGCGAGCATTTAAAATCCATATAGGAACGCTAAATGTACTTACCATTTTGATGCTTCAGTTTGATTGAAAGTCTCTCCAAGAAGCGATCCTGCTTAAATAGTTTGAAATCGTGATGTTCATACAAATTAAACTTAAAAGATTCGGAAGAAATCACCCGCTATCTCTCCATTTCATTAAAATTAACCTTCGAGATTTAAGAATCAAATTGTGGGAAACCTCATCATAGATTACCGGTAATTAGCACATTATGTGATAATTAACAGAATCATTATCTTAACTGACAGCAGTAATTAACACTCCCATTTAGTCAATGTTCTTAATCTAGACGTGCGGTTTTTTAATACTAATACCACATATTTCATTTTCACAGTGTAACTATCACACTTTCACGACTGGCATAGAATTACATGATACTCTAAATTTCTTTTTCTTTTTTTTTTTGTTCTTCATTTCTATGCAACCAATTCTTTATTTCAAATGTACAATAGATTTTTAAAATATTTCTGAAAAGGTAGATCTCTTATTCCAGGTTGACAACATTACTTCGTGCTTGTACATATCTTAATGGAAACGATATTGTCTCTTACATATCTTAATGGAAACGATATTGTCTCTTACATATCTTAATGGAAACGATATTGTCTCTTACATATCTTAATGGAAACGATATTGTCTCTTACATATCTTAATGGTGTTTATATCCTAACGGTAACGATATTGTCTTGTTCATATGTAGTGGTAACGATACTGTCTTAAATCCACCCGCGGAAACTGCTGCAATGTATATTGTATGATTTGAGTGATTATTTTTTTGTTGATATTCTTATTATTTCTTAATTCTCTTAAGGAAAGTCGAAAACACGAGAGAGAGAGAGAGAGAGAGAGAGAGAGAGAGAGAGAGAGAGAGAGAGAGAGAGAGAATTCCATTATATATAATAAACTGCAATTTTTTAATTTTTTTTTTTACAAAATGTTTTTCAATGAAGAATATTGTCGCAAGAGGCGACTAAATGGGACAGTCTTTCGGATGAGACCGCTAAAAATGAGGTTCTGAGTCACAGCAGGTGTGGCACGATAAAGATCCCTCCCTGCTCAAAGGCCGGAAGCACCGAGCATATGCCTAAATTTTACAGCCCTTCACCGGCATTGGTGACGTCCCCATATGAGTGAATTTTTTTCGAGCGGGGCGTTAAAACAATATACAACCAATCAATAAAGAATACGTAAGAAGTATACTTACCTAGTTTTCGTGATGAGGAGTGTGCCGGACAATAGATATAGGTTAAAATGCATACCAACTGCTGAAATACCTCTAAACCAAGCTCTAGTGTGAGAATAAGCATCCACCATCTTTTACAAAAATCTGATTGATGTAGAATAAATACATGCCACAATATGCACATGCATTTGTAGGCCCCGTGGTACAGTGTACTTTAATTAACGTCATCTCCCTCATTACCTACTTCAATGTAGGTGGGGTTTTGAAATGATATTTCATAAAGAACTGTAGATTTTTCATTATGCAAATGCAATGCACTTTAACGATTTATGTTCGCTTTTCTTTTATCATCATCATCATCATCATTTTTTTTTTTTTTTTGCATGTCATTAAGCCTGATTCGTGTTTTTATATTCAATAAACGTTGTATAATAAATCTTTTCTCAGGATTACACTTGTATATGTATAGATTGAGTGTGATGTATAAATGAAAAAGTCAGATTTGCAATGCATTTATCATTTCTTTCTTTGCAAATGTTGAGTGTTTTACAACCGACAGTAACGTCTATGTATACTGTAGTTAATTAGGAAATGTAATGTAAAATCATTAGCTAAGACAGAGGATGTTTCTCTGTGATACTAGTGTCACGGTCCTAATGTACAGGGTAGTGTCAGTATATATCTGTATATTTGTTAGTGTGCAGTCCATGCAATGGTATAAAATATGTAATTCATGTTTTTACAGCTGATTTAAAGTAGTTTATATACATGTAATTCATCTTTGAAATGAATCATACTGTCATATGTATATACATGTAGGTTAGGTTTACTGGAAATAACAATACCATTGTCCTTCTTACATTGTAAAGTAGGGATCAAAGATATAAAATTCATATTTGTATCACAAATCTGGGAGTTTTAGGTCACCTGAGTCTCAGGTGAACCATTGTCATTGGTCTGCGTCAGTCGTCATCCGTCGTGCGTTAATATTTTTAACTTTTTGATAACTACCTTTCAAATTCTTTTCAAATTTGGTATGAAGCGTTTTTGGAACAAGGGGACATAAATTGTAAATTTTAGAACTTTTTGCACTCTGGGGACTTAAGGGAAAGGGCAAAATTTGTCAAATTTTCTAAGTTTTTTCTATTCTACAACTGCACGTCTGTAAGAAAACCTAAACACATAGTCATGTACCGTAGAACAGGAAAAATTGTAAATTTCATTATCCCCTAGGTAGTGGTTTTGAGTCCAGAGAATCTGGTTCCAGGGTGGCGCCAAATTTATCATGGTGATTATTGTCTTTATCTTCTGAAAGACTTCTTCTTTAAATTTGCTGACACTGTAGAAAAGTAAATGTATATTTAGAAAAAGCAGAAAAGGATGTACCTAAATTTTGAATTTTGCAACTCCAGGTTTTGACTTTAGGGCAGTTCCAAAATAGCCAAATCGTCTTAATTATAACATATCATATTATGTAACATATCTTTCATCAGTATGGATACTTTCGGGGGCATTTGCGCTTTAAGAACACATCTTGTTTGATACTGCTGCTGAATATTTGAATTAAGCTTAGATATGCAAAACAGGAAACTTATTTTAGATTGCATAACCCTTGGGGCTAGTAATACTTTTAACTAATACTCAGGTGACCGATAAGGCCTGTGGGCCTCTTGCTTTTTTAATTATGCGTATAGTATGAAACTAATTGGAGGAATTTCAAAGCAAAGACATCTACATATGATACCCATATCTTTTTCTTGAAATAACATAATAGTATATCAATCTACAGATAAATTGTATTGTTGATCAAAAGTGTTCTCCATGACACATTGTTTAGAAGGAACCGGATACAGAAGAAGATAACGAAACACTGTTTCTCATTATTAATGATTGCGAACTTAATTCATTTCCTAAACAAGGATTTTGCTTGAACATTGATATATGATACTCAGTAAGGTAATCTTTGAAGAAGCAAATCAATATATAAAAAAATTTAAGGTATATGATATTTCTGAGAGCATGTCAAAAGTTCATAAATTTATCATAGAACTAGTTACAATTACTAACAGATTCGTTTAATGCATAAAGTAAGCCGATTGTTCTGTTTCCTGAGGGGTGATGCTTTATGTTGTATCGTTCCAAGCTGAAATATTCCAATTTACATTTCACAGGATAAAAACAGAATCCCGCTGTGCTAAACAAGGTATATTTATTAAAGTACGATGATGAGTTGCTATAGCAACCACATCTTCGTACCTGTTCAGACGCAGGTGTCTGTATAGAGCTAAAAATTCCGGATTACTTTCGTCGTTGTTGAGATTGGCGGAGATTATTTTACAAATATAGCAATATAAGTTTAACAAAGTACAAGGTACACATAAGGTCATGTGAATTTTCAAACTTCCGGTATGAAATTATGTAGAAAGTATAATCTGGTAAAAAAAATATTGTGAAATAATTTTCAATGTAGTTTATACAGTATATTATATTCGTGGTTTTTTTTTTTAAATTTTCACTCAAAATAGCCACAAATATGATATGTTTATTTTTAAAGTTTTGTAAAGAGCGCAGCATGCGATCTCTTCATGTCTAGACAGACTCCTCTACAATGATTTGTTTCTTATAGACACAAAACCGTAACAACTTCCGCTCCGTGCGCTACTTGACTTAAAAATTCGTTGACCCTATGGTGAGCTATTATCCCCAAATATTTAAGATGTCTATTTAAAAGTATAAAACTTCAAAACGATTAGATATACATTATAGTCCAAGAGACATGAGACGAACATGGAAACTACGTCAAAGGTCATCTATAAATTTCAGAATTTTGCTTTTGTTATGATCACTTTATTCCATGGGATATTGATAGATATACCTTGCACGCATATTGATTATTCAGATAATCTTAATACCGTATACTAATGATTTTGAATTTTGACCTTTCTTGAAACTACAACCCCTGTGTTGAAAGGATGTCCTAAAAAGCCACAATAAAGTTGCTTCTCATAAACCGTAAAGTCATAGAGACACGAAACAAATCAACCTGACGCAAGCGTCAAAGATACGCGTATCAGGCCGCTGAAGATGAAACAAATCATTCTTTTTTTTTAAATCATTATTTTTCAAGATTGTCCCACACTGAAGATATACATTTTGTACATCTCTTGAGGATGAAGAGTCAATTGTGAAGTCGTGCTTTACTGATTTGTAAGGGGGGGGTGTCTTTTTATGATTGCGTGTTTGTTATAATACAATGGCGAGATAAAATCTCGAAAACACGACGTCATCATCTCGTTATTTAAAAGAAAAGATCTCGTAATTACGAGATAACAAAATATTCAATAAACTCACAAATTGTCATCATACTTAGTATGATATTTTTGATCTCTCAACCCAATAGTATCTCGTATTTACCAAGCTTTTTTTTTTTTTATCGTAGTAACTAGATTGTTTTTGTTGCCTTGATACTAATCAGCTCTTAGGGCTTGTTGAAATGAAAAATGTATCTTTTTTTATCATAAGTTTTGAAAAATCAAAAATTCATCAAAATAAGTGCATTAATACAAGCCTTTACAATTTTATATAGGGGCATAATTATAGGAGACAATTTACGTTGTTCAACCCGAACTTCAAATTTATAGCGTCCCTTTGCGTTCATACGCCAGTGCTCCATTAGTCATTTTCATAATGACTGTGTCCAATAAACACAAGACCAAGTGTAATTACCATTAACACTCCATCAAAAAGTATGGTGGTGCCATCAAATTGATAGTTATGTATTTTGATAATGTGATAATGTTTTCTATATTTGGAGGTATTAAACCCTCGTAATACTATTTCAAGAATATCGGGGTTTAACTAAATGCTTTACTGATGAATTTCTTATTTGGATTAGTAACCACTGTCTGAACTTGTGTTTAACATTTCTATTTTTGATGAGGTCTTAATGTGTGTTATATATATATATATATACAAAATGTACTTTGAATATCATCAACAATTATAGCATGTACTGTAATTGTATATGAAATTTCTCTTGGATCGCTTATGTCCAAAAGGTTATAAAAGGCTTGAAGGTTATAATTTTTTTTTTACCGTACTCATACTCAAACTCAGCCATGTTTGTTTTGAGTACAACTCTGAGCAAGTTCCGAAGCATACTCGAAAAATCTTGAGAATGTACTCCATTTGAGTATGAGGGTGATTTTATAAAAGTTTTATAACTTCATGTTTGAGTATGAGTACGATGTCGAGCACGGAGTTCGACTTTGATTATGAAAACGTGCTCAAGAAAATTTTATAACCTTTTCCTTATGCCCCAGGGAGGAAGAGATCATGAAATTCACAGTTTGTTTTGTTCCCAGTGATCCATAGTTGTTACATACCAAAATTAGTTGAAATTTGTTCAACCCTTTTCGAGAACCTGAAAATTGTTCAGTGTGTATAAGTCATGACTGGACTTAACCTTTCCATACATCTGCAAGTGCAAGTCGTGACTGAAATAACCCTGTCCGTATGTCGTGACTGAAATAACCCTGTCCGTATGTCGTGACTGAAATAACCCTGTCCGTATGTCGTGACTGAAATAGCCCTGTCCGTATGTCGTGACTGAAATAACCCTGTCCGTATGTCGTGACTGAAATAACCCTGTCCGTGTGTCTGCATGGCGTTGTGGCTGGATTTTCTCAGTCCATATGTCCGCAAGCGCAAGGGGTGACTGGACTTTTCCTTTAGCAATAGTTTGGTTGACACATTTAGACATCCTCTTTCTGATAGTCTAATACCAGAATTTCGAGTCAATCGGATCTTTGCTTGGCCTTTTCCGTCAAATTGAGAAAAAAACCTTTTATGTAGGCCCCAGAATACAACGGTTTTCAATGCTAGATATCTTAATATGGTTCCGTTTTATACAGTAAGTAAATACAGGTGTGGTGGATTAAAACGTTTTATTCGAAAAATTACTGCTTCAATTTCACACATGGTATCATATGTAAACAAACGATTTTTGAAAACTTTTTACATTTTGCTACTAGAGAAAGACATGAAACGCATATCTAAGAAGCGACTGTCAATATTAATATAAGGGCATTAAAGGTCCATCAACATCGACAAAGTCTCATCCTAGACCGCGAGTCTTCTTCCCTCGACATCGCAATCCAACGCTCGTACAAATGAAGGACTCTATTGATAGTAATATTACCATTATATCCTTTGACATCATTTTGTTTTCGTCGAATTCTATAATTGACACAGAAAAATGATAATTAGAGTGACAATCATTTGCAATAAAACGCGTGCGGTATTTTATACATTCAAAACTAATTAAGTATTTCATATGCATTTTTGCATATATTTGTAAGCCTCACATTGTTCGAAAAGAAGTAATGCTTTACCATGGAAATGTTTACTAGTTCAATATAACATTATTGCAGAATAATAGAATATCCCTACTCAGGTTGGACTTATCCCCTCGCAAGTCATTGCGAGTGGGGATATAATGACGCGACCGTTCGTGTGTAGGCGAGTATGTGAGTGTAGCTTGTGAACACTCTACGGGCCACATTTTCTGCTTGATTGATTTGATAATTCCCACGTAGTTTTGGTATCAAAAAAGGAAAAATCCTATTGATTTAGGGTCAAAAGTCAAGGTCATTAGAGCTTGTAGACACTCTACAGACCACATTTTTGCTCGATTGATTTGATATTTCACGTGTAGCTTTGCTATCAAAGGAGGAAGAGTCCTATTGATTTAGGGTCAAAAGTCAAGGTCACTACGGGTTTTCATAGCTTGTAGACGCCTTACTGACTACATTTGTTGCTCGATTCATTCAATACTTCGAATTCACAGGTAGCTTTGCTTTCAAGAAGGAATAAACCATTTCATATATTAAATTATGAGGAAGTAAGTAGCGTACATTTGATGTAAAAATTTAATTGATAGGTCCGAAAAGTTTCACTCTAGTCTGAATCTCGCGTCTGTCATAGACGAAAAACTTCCTGGACCGGTAAATGTCCTAGTAAAAATAAACATGTGAAATCGAGAGATCGATGACGTTTGTCTCTATTATCTTAAGAATCTGTGGCTTGAAATTTGGCATGCATGTGGTTAAAACATTAATCTAAGCAAGAAGACCGGAAAATTACGCATATAGCACCTAGTTTCTGACGTTTTAGGCATTTGAAGCAAGTGGGTAGTTGGTTTTTTTTTCCATCTGGGTGAGAGTTAGACCCCTTTCCATATTTATGGTATCACAGAGTTAGGGCACTTAACGGACTTAGCCCCTGTGGGCTGATACACATTGGTTTGCAGATTATCCATATTGCTCGGCAGATCAGTATGTCCAAGGTCAAAACCAGGCCAGACGGGTTTTATGTGTTTCCCACTCCCACATGTTGTATATTATGTGTATTGCTGCAGCAATACACTCACTAATTCTGCTTTTCTTTTATAATGTGATTTGGGGAAGCCGGGGATATATTAAAAAAAACGAATATATGTTGGAGTGCGTCGATCGCATCACGATGGCGCATCAATTGTAATTACTGGGCTATTTCTGTAACCGCATACCCATTACGGAAAAGGACGAGCGCGTGATCCGATTGGATAGAGCATATGTGACATCACTGGTGCGTTTGGTCATTGATACTCTAACCCCGTTCTGCTTCGTTACATTTAGTTGCGTTGATCTACTCATGTTTTGCATATAATATGCCAAAATTTGACACATGGTGCACGAGTCCAAAAATCCAAACGTTAACATCCAATATAATAAGATAACAAGAGATTTTTAACAAGGTGATTTATTCTCATATTTAATAAATATATATAGAAAATAAAAAGATCGTAAGAGGCACTTCATTGTGTTCGACACACGGGAATTTAATACGTATTCATCATACTCTTTCATTCTGTTAACTAACTAATAAACCCTGTACATATATTGAAATAAAGAATACTGCACAACATATATATTGATTCCTGAACAAAATTTGATTAAACGTTGTAAACAGGCTATAATTTTCTCGACATACATGTACAGTGTATGATATGTAAAGGAACCGATGATGAGATTTCAAGCACATTTTTTAATGATATTAGATGTCGAATTTGTGTTTATGGATTCTGCATTCTGCTGGATAATTGTACAGCTTGTTATCTAGTATTATAAATAAATAAATATATATATATATAAAGCACAAACAAACAATTATAACACCCAACCTTACGTTTACCCCTAGGATCTAAAAGATGCATGTGATAATCAATTAATTAATATATAAAGCACTAAATAATCACAACTAGGTACTGAAAATTTTCGCCCCAGCCCGGGGTCGAACCAGCGACGTACGGCACCCACCGCCTAGCAAGATTGTCAAACCAGTGCGTAAGTCCACTCGGCCACAACAACCAGTGCGTAAGTCCACTCGGCCACAACGACTGTGGCCGAGTGGACTTACGCACTGGTTTGACAATCTTGCTAGGCGGTGGGTACCGTACGTCGCTGGTTCGACCCCGTGTGGCCGAGTGGACTTACGCACTGGTTTGACAATCTTGCTAGGCGGTGGGTGCCGTACGTCGCTGGTTCGACCCCGGGCTGGGGCGAAAATTTTCAGTACCTAGTTGTGATTATTTAGTGCTTTATATATATATATATATATATATATATAATTTTAAGATGGTTGAATACACAGAATCTTCACTTCCGGTTTTACATGTGGGTTGATGCCATGTGTGTTTTGTCAGTTATTTCCTTTGGTTGAACCTCCAAAAATGGTTGATAGAGAATGTTTCTTTCTTTTAAAAGATTCTCATGTCGTGATCTATCGCATACACACAGCATCAACAGAAGCTGAATTCTACACTCTCGAAATCGCCATATATACAGCATTGGGTTGATGAAGATCGTGACAAGGGTAACACTCAAAGTTATCAATTCCATCTTCCATATCGCCACGTCTTGTTTAAAATACATAACAACATGGACGATGATCGCTAAGAGGTACAAAACGAAATGTGGTCCTGTTATGAGAACGACTTTCCTGCTGAATACCATTTGGTCGTGGATTATTCTTGATGCGGATAGAGACTGCAGATCGTTTATTTCTCTGTTGTGTTTTCGATAAATGGACAGTATCTTCAAATACGAACAAACGTACATGGTTAGAAACACACTACGCAGAATGATTTTGAATAAAAGCGATTCAGACTTGAAAATCTGAATTACAACAGCGGAAATAATGCTGAAAATCCATAGTCCCACACATATCGTTATCATGCGTTCTGTAGTTGTATAAATTTGGTATTTTAACGCAAACTGTAAGCTTAGAAAGCGGTCTATTCCAAAAGCTGTTATGTTCAGAATGGACAAGGTTGTTAAGGTATCAAAGATGACGTGGCAAATACTCTCGCCTTCTTTTGAAATGGGATAGACGTATTGGACGCCATACGCGATGCCTGTAGCACTCCCCAAAAGAAAATCAGGAACCGTCATGTTTATGGATAAGACTTTGATTTGTAAGGGAAGCTTTTTACATTTTATCAACACGAAGAAGCCCAACACATTACCCAGGGCAGCCACCAAATAGGAAACTGAGAAAACAAAAAATAATGGACTTTCCAAATGATGTAGGGTGGCGTTTTCCGCCATGTCTCCATTCCACATCTTGAAAATTACCCCAACCATGTAGAAGAATTTGCACTACTGCATGCCTTCAAGTCTAGCAAAAGAAGACTCTGAAATCAATATAAGAATAAAAATTACCACCAACAATTATGCACTACATCTATCCATTGTGTAACTGGAGATTGCGTACAGATATTTTCAAGTATATGATGAAAACCATGGTGTTCGGCTTTTACGCATTGTTTCTATAGTAACATCACGGTTGGTGCAAAAACGTGACTCTGAATGCTTTTACAAGTAAGGATTTTCGCAGATTATCTAATAGAACTATAAATATAGCAAAGGTTTTTATAATTATAATACTTCAACAAGTATTGGTGTTAAAAATAATCATTTTGTAAAACTATGGATTTAGCAACCCCTTATATGATGGTTTAGCAGAAAAAATACATGAGGTTCTGTTTTTGATATGGAAATTTTAAAATGATACCATTTTACACCAATATTTAGTACAAACAACATTCTTTACATCATAGGAGCTGCATTGTCAAATATTGTGCAAAGCTCCGACTTGAAAAAAAAATCCAGATACATGTACAAAAATTCTTAAGAGACGCAAATATTTTATAAATTTTAACTAATAACAATTTGAAAAATCAAAATCTATGCATTATATGTGCTTACTGCTTTCTTCAGTTTTGAAACATATTTTTTTTAAACGATTTCAAAAATTCCTGACATGATAAAGATGATAACCTTGGAAATGGCACGAAAATAATATCGATTGCATGTAAGCACTTTTTGATAAATCTATGACACCTAAAAGAAATGTAAGAAGAATGAAGAATTCATTCGCAAAGATTCAAGATTCGCGAAAAGTCCAATTCCGACTATAATTTGAAACTACATGTACATAAATAAATACCAAAAACTGTCTGCATAAAGTTACATAAGTAAGATAAACAAAATTGATTTTGAATTTAAGCAGTGAAAGAATTTACGACGTATGATATCACAAACACGTGAAATTCTTGAAATTTTCTGTGAAATGACAAAACATAGCTATTTTCCAACACGTTTGACTTCAGAAAGTATGGTATACACGCATCAATTAAGATTTACACGTTTGTACCTCACAGTTGCAAAGACATAAATCTAGATTTCATCAACATACGTGGCCCCTGATTTTTATTCGAATGTCTGACTGCAATATTCACATTTTTCGAGAAAAAGGCAAATTAAATAAAGAGGGTGTCCATTTTGAAATCAGGCAGGGGTTGGCACAAGCTATCTCCCAGATTTTCATGAAACTTTGTGTGCAGGTTCCTACTGACCCCAATATTAAATTTGCCAACTAAAAAGTTTCTTTCATGTTTAGTTTGAGTTTAACATGGAATAACTACTTTAAGATAATCGACGTTATTATTTGACGTCGTGTTTCAAAATGGAATTGTAGCGGTCAGTATACTACCTCGCTAGTGAGCTAGCTTTTTCTAGTGATGTGGTAGAGACTCTCTCATGATCACGCAAGTTAAGCAACAGCAAGCGTGATCACCACTTGACTGAGTGACCGCTACACGTTACAGAATCGCTTTTGAAAAAATATTATTCTAATTTTAGTTTTTGGCCATTTCAACTTGGAAATGGCTGAATTTAATTAAGAGAAGTAACTTTGCAAAGAGTGTTTGAATTTCAGGGTCAGAAATGGCTATCATCGGACCTATTTCTTTAAACATTTTTTTTTAAATATCAGTTCATGCATATATTTATATTTCTTATTTACTACTTTCATTTTTTAATTATGATAAAAATTTATAATATAGAATTTATATTTCATATAATCATAATTTTATATTAAACCTTTGTGGCTTATGATACAAAATATAGTAATTTAGTACCGGACTTTCGTTCAATAAACCATAGTATTTTATTGCTAAATCACCATATATTTTAGAATTGTTTTGTGTCTAAAATATTTTGACTTACCCGTTGGATTTCCTCCTTTATTTACCTGTGAGAAGATTAAACAACATCAGTTTATCCTCACGTGGAACTGTATGATGCTGGTTCCCACTTTACAGACATTCTATATCGATCAAGACAAAGGTTTCGCGAAACGAAGGCAAAGAATATTAAACTCGCTCGGGAGATTTATTATTTAGCTAGTCTTAAACTTCATCAAATAATTACTGAGTCTTCCTGTGTTAAACATTTTACATCAAATAAAGCTTAGCATTCAATCGATTAAAGATGAAATGCTGATAAAAATTGTTAATTTCATTAAATCTGTTAAAAGTGTATGTTTTGAGAAAAAGAACAGAAGAAAGAAAACTGTACAGTTCCCACGTTTGCTATAGTTCACTGTGTACAGAAGATTCCATCATATCTAATTTAAATGTAAATTAATCAAGTCGGCCATGATATATTAGTAAGTCGTAGAATAATAATAAAGTGACTACCAAAAGAATTCTACCCCAATGTCTGGACACAAAATTTAGAGATATTTGATTCGTTATTTTATGTTCTCGTTGTGAAGTAAACGACCTAGCTGGCGATACAGATACATACATACATACATATCCTCTTTGGGCCCTATGGACTCTTGAGGCAGGGGCGATACTGATAGAAAAGGCATTAAAAGGAATATGGCGAGAAACGTTTTAGGTTGCAGAGAATACTCTTGAATAGGTCTATTCAATACCTTTCCAACGGTATAAACACGAGCCTTCAGCTACACATAGTTTTAAACTTATAGTCATTTCAGCAGAGTCAGTCGTTGACCACTGTTGCAAAGTTTGTTGGGAAACGGGTTGAGAATATTGAAGAAATTAGAGCTTATATGAATGTTCGCACAAAACTCGGTCATTCGGTAATGCAGATTTTTACTGAATAGGGGGAAATTTATGGATCTGATAAGGTATCTTATGAGACAGTTCGTAGGTGGAAAAAGAAATTTCTGACTGGCACAGAGTCCGTCAAAAATGCAGCAAAATCTGGCCGACCTGTGACTGTAACAGGCAAGGCAAATGTCTCAAAAGTCAGGGAAATAATTGAAAGTGATGGCAGATACACGATTCGTGATATTGCCAAAACTGTTGGCATATCGCTATCGCGGGTGCATTTCATTTTGAAGCGTATTTTGAAAGTACGAAAGATTTCTGCCAGATGGACACCGCATATATTGACAGATGACCAAAATAGATTTATCAAATTTCGTGGGAACAAAGTTTTCGTGGGCACGCCAATTTCACAAATTTCAAACCACAACAAAATACACAATTTATACAGTGTTTCGATGAACAGAAACAATATTAATGTTTACTAAATTACATCTTAACGAAACTGCATTCGGTCATGTTTGTATAGATTTTGCTTTTTATTGTCATTTCTCATCAACAGATTATTAGAAGACGTGGGAAAAAAACGAGACCACGCGTATTTCACTCTGAGAACGCCCATGTTATTATTAATGGAGCAAAATAACGTATGGTCTCATGATATTCTTGCTCGTCTCTTTATCCATATTATTTGAGCCAGTGGGTCGTTTTAATTCAAAATCAACTGTTTAAGAATCAGACACAGACAAAAGACCCATGGGGCTTAATTAATGGTTACCTAAATTAAGCACATGCACATATTTTGGTCGTTCGAAAGCATTGTGTGTAATTATGTGCTTTTTATACGCCTCCATTTTTATACTTTGTACTAGATAATAAATATATTGGTATAATTACATGTATCATGCAAACTGATAATGTATAGAATCTTTCATTATAGGAGAATGATTTTTATCAAATAACAGCGACATACCATTTTCTAACTAGAGTTTTAAAAGAGTGAGGGTCACGAATTTCAAAGTGTTGGCATGGGGCTCATAGCTCATCATAATCATGCCAACAATTTGACTGCTTGATGTCCAGAAGTAAAGAGGATTTTCTAAGATATAGATCTAATGCATTTTCAACATATCTATGACCAACTTAGCATCACCCTAGGCATGAACCCATAACTCAGGAGTTATGACTTTCACAGTTTTTGGTATATGGTTCAATGCTAAGTATAATCATGCAAACATTTTGCCTCCCTGATGTTTAGAAATAATGAAGATTTTCTAAGATATAATGCATTTTAATACCAGTATGCGACCTACTTAGCTCAACCTTGGGGCATGAACCCTGAACCCAGGGGTAACGAATATCAAAGTTTAGGTAAAGGGTTCATTGCTTATTATAATCATGCCAATAGTTTAACTGCTTGATGTCCAGGAGAAAAGAAGAAATAATATAAATGTTCCATTAATTTTGAAGGTTTTGGTCACTTCCCTTAGGACCCAGGAATTTCATGAAATGTACAATTTTGTTACCCTTGACCCATAGATGTTATATACTAAAACGTTGGTTGAAATTCAGAGAAGAGGCTGAAAACGTTTAAAAGTTTACGACAGACGCACAAGTTAACGACGAATATCGCACCATAACGGACAGAAACGGATAGCAATAGGTTAGGTGACCTCTACAGATGATGAACTATAACACAGAGAATCAGCATGTCATTGTATCACATGTGCAACAATGTTATTTGTTAAGAGCAATTCTCTGTAACGACCAAAATATTGCGGCACGCACTGAAAAATGTTCCACTGTAACTTCCGTATTGAAAGGTATTTATCACGGGTACTGACTGTGATATAGCTGTATGTAACATTACTCATCTATTTCTAGTCTTGCAGTATGGTATGCTAGTCAAACAAGTTTGATGATATACAGTATAATGCATCTTTTGCTTTTTGAGGATGTCCAGTTACATTTTTGCCATAGAACTGTAGGTAGCTAAACCTGTGTATTTTGACATAGGTATATTTGCGTTATGTGCTCCTTTGTGTATGTTTTTTCTGGTTATGTTATAACATTGTTTTACACCTTCATGTACCATACCGTGTGTTTTGTATTTATCATTGTTTTAAACATGGAGGTGCTATTTCTATTTGTGTATTTTTTCCATGTCATTTATTTTCTTCTGCCCATTTGCAATATTCTTACATGGAAAATAAATGACATTCAACTCTCTGATTATCTTATTTTCTATGGGTGTGAGGCAGACATATATAAATGTATGTTGTGAGCACTTTTGATATTGAACAAAGTTTACCGAACGACATAATCAGCAATGCAAAACAGAGGAAGTACACCAATGTAAACGACGACCAATTATCACTCAATTTTCCCCGTAAGATTATTTCATGGAATATCTGAAGGACCAGATAAATAATAGGGACATTATGCTCGCCAACGAACTGATTACAAAATGCGAGTAAATCGCGTTTTATAAAGATTACATATATCTGTTGCAGCATATTCATAAATATAATTGAGATTTCTAATCACGATGGAGTACATGTACATCTTCAAACTATTGGGTTGTATAAATGGTGTCTTAAAATGTCTCCATTCAAGATGTTCATAAACCTTGTATTAGTAATGTCTTCATTAAGGATGTACACAAACTTTGTTTTAGTAAGGAAATCACTCAACTAGTTAACAAGACTGCTGAACAACCCCATGATATACTAGTAACCTTCAATAGTTTACAACCCCGTGGTATACTAGTGACCTTCAATAGTTTACAATCCTATGATATGCTAATAACCTTCACTAGTTTACAACCCCATGGTATACTAGTGACCTTCAATAGTTTACAACCCCGTGATATACTAGTGACCTTCACTAGTTTACAACCACGTGGTATACTAATAACCTTCACTAGTCTACAACCCATGATATACTAGTGACCTTCAATAGTTTACAACCCCATGATATACTAGTGACATCCAATAGTTTACAACCCCGTAGTATACTAGTGACCTTCACTAGTTTACAACCCCGTGGTATACTAGTGACCTTCAATAGTTTACAACCCCGTGATATACTAGTGACCTTCAATAGTTTACAATCCCATGATATACTAGTGACCTTCAATAGTTTACAACCCCGTGGTATACTAGTGACCTTCACTAGTTTACAACCCCGTGGTATACTAGTGACCTTCAATAGTTTACAACCCCGTGGTATACTAGTAACCTTCAATAGTTTACAACCCCGTGGTATACTAGTGACCTTCACTAGTTTACAACCCCGTGGTAACATTCAATAGTTTACAACCACGTGGTATACTAGTAACCTCCAATAGTTTACAACCCCATGATATACTAGTGACCTTCAATAGTTTACAACCCCATGATATACTACTAACCTTCAATAGTTTACAACCCCGTGATATACTAGTAACCTTCACTAGTTTACAACCCCGTGGTATACTAGTGACCTTCACTAGTTTACAACCCCGTGATATACTAGTAACCTTCAATAGTTTACAATCCCGTGGTATACTAGTAACCTAAACATATGGTAATGTATTTTTCTTGAACAGAGACAGTTTTACCATTTCGTTTTGAAAAACAAAATTTTTGTTCAGTTCAGATGTATATGAAGAGATTTATATTTATTTTTGAATGTCAGTAACGCTGAATATATGGAGCGCCAAATTAACATAAACTCAAATAATTGAGGATATCTTCAATTATTTGAAGATATCATCAATGCATTTGATGCGCGCAACAATTGAATTAAAGATCTCTTCAAATAATTAATGATATCTTAAATTCTAAATTATTGCGCGCATTAATTGAATTGATGATAGCATTAATTCTTCAGCTGAATTGATGCGCGCTTTAATTGAATTAATGATCTCTTCAAATGAATTAATAATACCAACAATTGAATTGAGGCGCTCTACAATTCATTTGAAGAGAGCAATAATTAATTTAATGCGCGCATTAATTCAATTATTGCTCTCTTCAATTGAATTAATGATATCTTTAGTTCACTTTAAGAGAGCAATAATTCTTTTAGAGAGAGCAACTACAAAATTAAAGGTATCTTCAATTCAACATATCCACAATTGAATTAATGATATTTTTAATTGAATTGTTGCTCTCTTTAAAAGAAATGATGCGCGCATTAATTTCTTATACAAAAGCATTGTAAATGATTTAAAGATATCTTCAATTGAATTAAAGAGATCATCAAATTATTTACACCGAGCTCTAAATTAATTATTGCGAGCAATAGATTCTACTAAATTGATGTTCTCATCAATTGAATTGAAGAGAGCAATAATTGAATTAATGCGCGCATCAAATCTATCATTGCTCTCATTAATTCAATTAATGCGCGCATCAATTGAATTGAAGAGGGAAATAATAGATTTGATGCGCGCATTAATTCAATTATTGCTCTCTTCAATTCAATTGATGCGGGCATTAATTCAATTGATGAGAGCAATAATTGAATTGAAGCGCGCATTAATTCATTTGATGAGAGCAATAATTGATTTAATGCGCGCATTAATTCAATTAAAGAGAGCAATGATTGAATTGATGATATCTTCAAATAATTGAAGATATCTTCAATTATTTGAGTTTATGTTAATTTGGCACTGTATATGAATATAATATTCATTTTCATCACTTCAGCTTTCATTTTCATCACTTCACTTTCATTTTCATCACTTCAGCAGACACTAACTTCTCGGTAAGGACTGTACACGTATGATACACACATACACAGAGTCGGCTTGCTAACCAACTGAGCAACTCAGCTAGGCGATATATTTTTAAATGAATAGACAAATATTGCTGATATTTATATTTTCATCCATGTTTTGAAAGGAAGTCATCCATTATGACGATGCAGAGTACCTCCCGAAAGCCATCAAAGACATAAATATATGCGGTATACATCTTTAGATCTCCAAGTTTCTGCTCATCTTTTAGAATATGCTAGCACTGAAAGAAAAACTACTTGGAGTTAACATGACAGTATACTCCAATATACTTGTTAGCAAATTATATCTTTTGCGTAGAATTAGAAAATATCTTACTTATCATACAAGAAAACTCTTTTACATTGCTTACATATTTCCATGTATTTACTATGTCCTTGTTGTTCGGGGGTATTGCTTCTTGGAAACAGATAACTTGTATTCATAAACTTCAAAAGCGAGCAGCTAGGATTACACTCGATGTTACTGACGATGCACCGTAATCAACACTATATGAACAACTTAGATTGTTTTTGAAAAAGTACAATTTTACAAAAACACTTTGTTATACAAAATTGCACGGTCCTTGGTTATTTCTTCTAAAAGATATGACATACGATCTCAATCCAATAATGATCGGTGTATGCCTGTGTTCAAAACTATTTTTTTCTTCTTCAAAAAGTCTCTTCATTACTTGGGGTGTACAATTCTGGAACGAATTACCATTATCTATAAGACCATCGGCTTTTAACATCATATAATAAAAATCATTGTACGATGTGCCTAATATTTCGTTGAATATTATTCATCATATTACTACTACTGTGCATTATATTGGGCTCAGTTATTGTACAATCATTGACATTTTGAGAGAAGACTCAAAAGAGAATAGTGTTATGCAATAATTAAGTTACAATGTACTTTCTTTAAATAAAGCATAATTATTATCATTTATTGCTTGTAAAATGTCATTAAATAAGCTTTCTTTAAAATATAGGTGACTTTTTTTTTTTTTTTTTTTTTTTTTTTTTTAGAGTTTTCTTAATTGACAGTTCCACTAAACAAAAGTCCAGTTGCAGTTGTCCCCCATATGTGTTTATGTACGAACACGAGGTCTAGCCACAGCTAGAATAAAACGATAGGTTCAAATACAAAATGAAACGGTCACCTTTGCAGAACGATACAAAACGAACGATCACCATGTGGGATGTCCAAGGCAGCGTGTAAGTTTACTTCGGTATCCAAACATCCGGCCCAATGATAATTAGCACAAATAAACGGACCATTCTACCCATGCAGATAAAACGGACTAACAATTTGGCATAAACCCCATGACGATTCGCTTTTGATTGGTACAGACCTTCACATCACCATTGAACAATTCATTGTGTTCTGAAGAGCCATCCACGTGTATTCTAAATATAATTGGAAAAATTTATTTTGAACAAAATGACATTGTATTCAACTGTATGTGTTATGTAATCACTTTCTTTACTTATATATGTAAATGCAGTATTTGTATGTATTTGATGGCCGTTGATTGGAAAATAAATTTGTTCCATGTTCATCACCAAGCACCTGTTGTGCGAAAAGCCGTTACTTATCGATAGACCCGTCAGATTGACGTCACTGGTTTTAATGGCGACAAAGCTGCCACATTTGAACGCATACTGATAATGACGGTAGACCTGATCAAGAGTTCATTAATACCTAAAACGCAAAACTTCTCACCACTCTGAAAAGTAAGCGACACCGTTAAACCAAGAGATCATTTTGAGACTTAATAAACGTGTAGATAAACGTGAAAGCAGGATGCTGCGAGACTTGTGAGGACACCTTCATGATTGTGGTACATCACTCTTACTTCTTTCCAAGTGCAAGAAGAATTAAAACTCAAACAAAATTGACGAAATAAGTCATGATTCAAAGCAGAATTACCGTCCTCTTTAATAGATTCACAGGAGAGACAACCGACACCGTTTTACCTGCTCATCAATGTAAAAAAAAAAAACAAAAAAAAAACACAACCCCACAATGAATTTAAAACTTTCTTGGAAAACCTTAGAACTATTAGAAAAAACCTATATGTATCAACAGCAGACGTACTACCGGAAGGAAGTTGACCCTCTCCGTGCTGATGTTTAGTTTGCTGGAGAACAGTTCAGTATTCTCGACCATAAGTACGTGAAATCATCCTGACAGCTTCTCCCGAATCATATGAAATAGACCCTATCCTAAGGTCCAGTTGCAGTTGCGTCCAAACGTCTGTCCCAAATATTTGTTTTTGTACGAACACGGAGTCTAGCCACAGCTAAAATAAAACGATAGATTCAAATACAAAATGAAACGGTCAACTTTGCAGAACGATACAAAACGAACCGTCACCATGTGAAATCGCAGGGGCTCGGTTGTCAGATATTGACGGTTTGCATTATTTGTATCCGAATAATAAATCATATACATCTAAATAAAATCCACCACCAAAATCCGCTTTTTTCGAGGTTTTAAAAAAGATGTATCAATTAAAATCATAATGTACACATGATACACCTTTTTTAAAACCTCGAAAAAAGCTGATTTTGGTGGTGGATTTTATTTATATAATCTATTATTATGACACGAATAATGCAAAACTTCAATTTATTATTCGGGAACAAATAATCCAAAACTTCAATATCTGACAACCGAGCCCCTGTGATCACCATGGAACCGGCAATTCATTGTGTTCTGAAGAGCCATCTACCGGGTACATGTATTCTAAATACAGCTGAAAAAAATTATTTTGAACAATATGACATCATATTTAACTACATGTGTTACGTAATCACTTCTTTCTTTACATGTACTTATATAAGTATATACAGTATTTGTGTGTATTTGATGGGCCTTGAATAGAAAATAATTTTGTTCCTATTCATCATTAGCACCCGTTGTGCGAAAAGTCGTCAATTATCGAAAGTCCCGTCAGATTGACGTCATTGGTTTTAATGGCGACAAAGCTGCCACTTTTGAACGCATACTGATAATGACAGTAGACCTGATTAAGAGTTCATTAATACCTAAAACGCAAAACTTCTCACTACTCTGAAAAGTAAGCGACACCGTTAAACCAAGAGATCATTTTGAGACTTAATAAACGTGTAGATAAACGTGAAAGCAGGATGCTGAGAGACTTGTGAGTAAATCTTCATGACTGTGGTACATCACTCTTACTTCTTTCCAAGTGCAAGAAGAATTAAAACTCAAACAAAATTGACGAACTAAATCATGATTCTTAGTAGAATTAAAGTCTTCTTTAACAAATTCACAGGGAAGAAAACCGACACCGTTTTACCTGCTCATCAATGTGAAAAAAACCAAAACAAACCAACACAATGAATTTAAAACTTTCTTGGAAAACCTTAGAACTATTAGAAAAAAACCTATATGTATCAACAGCAGACGTACTACCGGAAGGAAGCAATCTGATTAAAACCAGATCCTGAGATCCGCTCACTTAGATCGGGAAGGAAGTTGACCCTCTCCATGCTGATGTTTAGTTTGCTAGAGAACAGTTCAGTATTCTCAACCACAAATACGTGAAATCATCGATATCCTGACAGCTTCTCCCAAATTGTATGAAATGGATCCCATCCAAACAAAACTCTTTAGATCACTAATATTGTAAATAAATCACTACGAGACATTGTACGTTCACTCAAAAAAATTAGGACAGGGCCTAGATGTATTGCGGAATTATAGACAGGTTCAAACTCGTCCCTTTCAAGTGTTCTTTAGAAGGTGACAGTTACAAGCATCAATCATCACATATACTCCTACTACCTTAATGATGTGCCCCAGTCAGCATATCGTAGCCTTCTGTGTTACTGACAAATCCCCATATGGCGACTGGACTTCTCCCTAGACATAACTGGTGCAAAACTCTGAGAAGAACAACATACGTTATCAAAGAGGTATAATTCATGAATGGAAAGTTACTTTTGATAAGGAAATGCTTTCCTCGACAACTATCACCACATAAATGTGGCCCAAACTCATCAAGATAAACTGGTGGCATCAATCCTTCGAATTGTCCAAATCAGTTCCAAGATATTGAGCCCCAATGAAAGTGATGTCGGACAAACACACAAATCTGAAAATGTCTTACTTTTAATAAGCAAATGTCTTTCTGACAACTTTTAAAATTGATTCTTGGGTCATGAAAAATGGAAGCTGTACATAGAAAAGTTTTCAATTGTGCCACAAGTGTATTAAACTTGAATTAAAGGTCTGTTGTGACCTTAAGTCTACAAGTCATAGATGTCTTTCTTTAATCACCAAACATGTTTAAAATATATAAGTTCTATGTTGAGAAAACGTTTGACCTTTGGACCCCCAAGATCGATAGGATTTTTCTTCTCCATAACAAAGCTATCAAAAATTGGCTTGTAGAGTGTCTACAAGCTTTTTCTATGTAGTTCCATAGTGACCTTGACTTTCAGACACTAAAATCTATTAATAGGATTCTTCCTCTCTTGATAACAAAGTTATAACTTACATGTGAAGTATAAAATCAATCGAGTAACAAAAAAATGTGACTGTGGAGTGTCTACAAGCTAAGTGTTACACACACACACGAAATCAAATCAAGCAAAAAAATGTGGGTTGCAGAGTGTAGAAGGTCACGGTCAATTTTATACACAGCACATTCTCACTCCCACAAAAATTGTCCCGTTGCTATGCATGTCCCCTCTTGCAATGAATTGTGAGGGGATAATTCAACCTCGTCCTTTGATCCGCTCCTGTATTTCACTACTAAATATGTTTGTGTACAATTTAATTGAGATTAACTATGACAAAGGTCACAAATTATGGAATTTAGGTACATAATACTGTTACACCCTAAATCGTCGACAGACAAACAAACAGACCAAGTGAAACCTGTGTACCACCCTTCCCGCATATAAGAGGGGGCACAATGAAATATATTCTGTGTAATCCATCCTAAAAACGTCAATGAAATATTGGCAGGTGAAATGCCATCCCAAATGGGATGGGGAAACGATTTAAGGTGCAACAGATACTAGTACATGTACCTCAGAAGAAAAAAAAGAAGAAAATCTGGAGTTTGATCACTGGTTTTATTTTATTATTATAACGATATACATGTGTAGAATATAATGGGACTAACACTCCCCGCATGCCTTATTTGCATTGTATTTAAAAATACCTTTATTCTCTAGTACATACACTAAATCATGCAATTTCGCCAAGAGATTATTGCCCTCAATTTTTTCTCTCTAAAATTACAGTTAAGGAGGTATGCTACACCAGAGAAATTTGATATGGATGAAAAGTGAAGGATATGTACAACAACATTTCGAAATTGAAAATTTTCAAATTTAATTTATTTAGTCAAAAAATGCAGATGTAGTAGAAAACAATCTAAGAAAAATTTAAAACCCCTGCTGGACTCGAACATTCAATCTGCAGTTCAGCAGTCGATATGCTAACCTACTGAGCTACTCAGCTAGGTGAGCATTTTTTAAATGAATAGACAAATATTGCTGATATTTATATTTTCATCCATGTTTTGAAAGGAAGTTAGCCATTATGACAATGTAGAGTATCTCCTTAATATATACAAAGTTCAATAACTTGAATAAGTTTGTATCAGGAAATGCACAATAATATTAAATATACTAGCATATCTGAATGTTCAAGTTTCGTAAATTTTGTTATGAACTACATATCTCTCTGCCTTTTATATAATAAAATTGCTGAATATATCGGACTAAAAAGGGTCACATTTGAAATCACAGGTGAATATGTGTTAATCTAGTTCTCTAGAACAAAATATTGAAAATATAAATATATGTAGCCATTTTGTGGGAGAAAAGATAATGTCACACTCAAATAAGCAGAATTATCTGCCCCTTATGTGAGAAACTATACCTGCACAATACACAGGTGAAAAGGCTGAATTTAAAACCACTAAAGAAAATGTATTTTCCTAGCTAAATGCAACAAAAATTTTAAATGTAAATATCCATAACTTCTTCAATCAATGTATTGTCCTTTGCATCATTTGAATTCGATAACCTTGTGTTGAAATACATATGTATATGATATATATTTCAAGAGAAGGTCATCAGATTTCAAATGTTAATGTGATTTAATATATGATACATGTATAAAGCCTTTGGTATCAGTCTACAGAAAACCCTAAATAGACAAACGAAAGGATGGAGGTACAGACCAATAGAGCTGTACCATAATACATCCCGTCTGACAACAGGCGTATAAAAACGGAGGTCCCGTCACAGTAGGCAATGACATCATAAAGAATCTTCACTGCAACAGCCTTGAGCATCATGCATATTTCAACATTTGTAGCACTTAATTCACCTAAATCTGGTGATGTCTCTGTAAGAAACATTTTCAAATAAAATGTAAAACATAACCAAAAAAAAAAAAAAAAAAAATATAAAACATTGTTCAATTGTCCATGAACTTTCATTGGAACACAACACCATGTCATGAGGAACCTCTGTGCATAGTATGAACAGAATAATTTTTTTCAAAAATAAAATGATACCAGGCGTGCAGGATTTCCCTGTATACACACAATTTACCTGACTGACCACTTATCACTAAACTGAATTGCAACTCTGTAAAAACACCTCTCTGGAAAACAACTGGGATATACAAATGTACCCGAGAGCTACAGATCCTCCCCCTTATCAAAATATCTCCTTTTCCAGTGCAACTATTTCTGTGTGTGATTGAGGTCCAATACTACTGTATTCTTGCATCAGCACCATTTCAAAAAAATTCCTTATGCATTTTCACACTACACCAATATGATTTTCAAGACACAGCTTCAAACATTCATTACAAGTCCCATGTCAACGGAAAATAATTTTGTTTTTGATATTCGCTCTACATAAAGAAAAAATCCTGTCTAAGTTAACTACTATTCTCACAAATGTTCTTCAGTTAAATATATTCTGGATAAAATCATTCCAGTTCAGCTATGAAATGAAGTACTGTTTGAACAGCTTTGAGAAATGAATCAAATTCAAGTTTTCAACATATAGGAGCTTATTCTGCATTTTGAGGGACTGTTTACTTTTCATTTGATAATAATAATTATTTGTGTTTATCATAACATGAAAAAAAAATTGGTAGTACATCTTGGGATTATGAATAAATGTACAATAATCAACGATGGTTTGAATTGATTGGTGACCTAAATTGTAAGACAGTATGGCAAAAACTCAGCGAAACAAAACCTCAACCACACAGAGAAAAAAATGAACTGTTCATCATTTGGGATGGATCCGTAGCTCTCTGATAAATTCCAATTTTCCCACGAGAGCTACAGTTCTGCAGCTACACCAAATGATGGATGAGGCACTGCAGTTTGGGAGAACAGTTTATGCAGATGTAATATCTTGAATAAATTTATTGATCACTGAACATGGAAAAGAAGTTGATGTAAAAAACCTCTATTAGGGTAGCTCACTACACTAAAGCTTATACTCTGTATGACATCACGTCACAAGATGGCGATTTAATGTTTTGTGAAATTATTTGTATCGATCGACTTGTTTGTCTATCATCGTAGCTCAGTGGTTAGAGCATTGGGCTGGTGAACCGCATATCTCGAGTTCAAATCCACGAGAGTCTTTTGTTCATATGTATTGAAATGATTTTTTTTGAAAATCATGTCTTTATCCAAATTTGTATATTTTTTGCCTTTTTGGCATATATACTTATTGTATATCATCATATCTTTTATAATTAAATCAATTCGTACTGATTTGAGAAACTATTTCTGGGTGTAGTGAGCCACCTAAGGTAAACTTAATTATGAATGGATGGACATGGTGATTACAATATATAATACTTGTTTTGCAGGGTATAATGATGAATTTATGATTACATGAAATACTACATCCTATACACTCTCTTCAGGCTCTTTTTTAATGACTACATCTAACGTCCATGATGTTGGCACAAGTTTTTCTACATTTGTACCACTAGATTTCGTCTCTGCATTTCCTTGTTGCACGCTGTCTTCATGCCTTTTCACAACAGGGCTTTGTGTTGTAGTTTGTGCTACTGTAACACAGTCTTTCACTAACTTGTCTGCAGCATTAGGAGATTCTGTGTTCATACAACTAACAGTGTCATCTTTGGCTACCTCCGGTTGACAAGTGGATTCAGAACTTCCAGCAGAATTTTCGGACTTATTTGTGTCTGTAGATTTCTCACTATTATTTTTGGAAGATGAAGATCCAGACTGATTTGCATCATGTGATTTAGTCCTAAGCAAAGATGGAAAATCACCTACATTAAATGCAGGAGGAAGATATGTAAGCTTTAGTCCATTTTCCTCGGTCTCCATTTCCACATGAAGTTCATTCATCAGCTGAGAAAGCTTCTCCGCCTTGCGTAATTCATTTTGGTGTATGATTGTATACAAATGTTCAGTCAGTTGCTCCTTCAATTCAGATCTCTTCTGTAAATCCATCTTTGCCTCAATGAATTCTCTTTCTGCTCTGTCATAACGTCTCCTGTTGATAAGAATTGGACAAATTTGAAAAAATGAAGCTTCATCAGATGCAAGACATTGCACATAAAACAAGAGGTACTGTGAGCAATGCTCACTAAGAATACCCCCCGCTTACCCCAATCTCCCAAAGGGTGTTGGTAATAGGTATAAACTACCTCTTTTCTGAGTGTAAAAAACAAATGGCATGACAAACCGAACCATATTGCTACTTCGATGTCCAGTGCGTGTGACCTTTGACCTTTTGACCCCAAAATCGATAGGGAACATCTTCATCCCATGGGTAGTCCATATGTATGATATGGTGACTGTAGGTGGAAAGGATAACGCTTTAGAGCCCGGAAACCATATTGCTACTTCGATGTCCAGTGCGCTTGACCGTTGACCTTTTGACCCCAAAATCAATAGGGAACATCTTCATCCCATGGGTAGTCCATATGTATGATATGGTGACTGTAGGTGGAAAGGATAACGCTTTAGAGCCCGGAAACCATATTGCTACTTCGATGTCCAGTGCGCTTGACCTTTGGACCCCAAAATCGATAGGGAACATCTTCATCCCATGGGTAGTCCATATGTATGATATGGTGACGGTAGGTGGAAAGGATAATGCTTTAGAGTCCGGAAACCATTGCGTCTACAGACGGACGGACAACCCGATTCCAGTATACCCCCCCCCCCCCCCACAACTTGTTGCGGGGGGTATAATTAAGTTTTAGAGGTCAACACTTCGTAATGACTAGCTACCCTCAGAGATCTATGAAAAACAGGACTGTAAAAAGAGGTTACACACTCATATTTGCAACAAATGTCAATCTGCTGTGTTCAAAGATTATATTTGCAGTTGCCTATATGGTGAATGTAAAATAATGAACCATATTTTTCAAAAATAAATTTGTATTAATTTCCATAACTATCAGACTCCTAGTATCTCTGCTGCCTTGTACCCTCTCCATTTTTAGTATATATGAAAGTCACATTGTAAATCATCAGTAACGTGGAGGTATATTCCTAGGACAAGCATAGCAATGCAAATTGAAAAGTAACAATTTGAATAAAAACTAGAATAAAATTTTGATTCCTTTTCATTGAAAAATACTCTCCCACAAGTTCAAAGGTCATGGGTCCCAAATGGATCTTAAAGATTTTTCATAAAGAACCGTGTATATTGTATAATAACAGCCTTTCTGGGCCCCATAATACTAAACAATTCTAAAGCTTTAAAGAAAGACTAAATCTTCTTTCATTTCTTTAAAGAAATTGTGTCCAATACAATTTCACATACATACATACTTGGAGTACAAACATCCAAAGTGACACAATTTCTCAATTTTACTGAAAATCAGCCAAAATGCTATTCTATAAAAAAAAAAATTTCATTCAGAAAACAAAGAGCAGAGCTTCGGACATTGGACATTTTTTTAAAACTATTATAATTACTAATATGTGTATTGAAAAAATAAATCTGTAGTATAAACATGGAATTTGTCTACTCCTGTGCTCCATGTTTTCTAGAAGAAAATTTATGATTTGTGACAAGTTTGGTTGAAATTGGTCAAGTGGCTCCTGAGAAGAGGTCAAAAATATGAAAAGTTTACAAAGACAATACCACAAAACAAATAAATTTTGATAAGAACAGCTCACTTGAGCCTTTGGCTACCTAAAAATCTGATAGGTCAACACTCAGCATAACAGTAATAACTTATTTAATCTGATAGGTCGACACTTAGCATAACAGTAATAAGTTATTTTATCTGATAGGTCAACACTCAGCATAACAGTAATAACTTATTTAATCTGATAGGTCAACACTCAGCATAACAGTAATAAGTTATCTATTCTGATAGGTCAACACTCAGCTTAACAGTAATAAGTTATTTAATCTGATAGGTCGACACTCAGCATAACAGTAATAAGTTATCTATTCTGATAGGTCAACACTCAGCATAACAGTAATAACTTATTTAATCTGATAGGTCAACACTCAGCATAACAGTAATAAGTTATCTATTCTGATAGGTCAACACTCAGCTTAACAGTAATAAGTTATTTAATCTGATAGGTCGACACTCAGCATAACAGTAATAAGTTATCTATTCTGATAGGTCAACACTTAGCATAACAGTAATAAGTTATTTTATCTGATAGGTCAACACTCAGCATAACAGTAATAAGTTATTTTATCTGATAGGTCAACACTCAGCATAACAGTAATAAGTTATTTTATCTGATAGGTCAACACTCAGCATAACAGTAATAAGTTATTTTATCTGATAGGTCAACACTCAGCATAACAGTAATAAGTTATTTTATCTGATACGTCGACAATCAGCATAACAGTAATAAGTTTAATCTGATAGGTCGACAATCAGCATAACAGTAATAAGTTATTTAATCTGATAGGTCGACACTCAGCATAACAGTAATAAGTTATTTTATCTGAGAGGTCAACACTCAGCATAACAGTAATAAGTTATCTATTCTGATAGGTCAACACTTAGCATAACAGTAATAAGTTATTTTATCTGATAGGTCGACAATCAGCATAACAGTAATAAGTTATTTTATCTGATAGGTCGACAATCAGCATAACAATAATAAGTTATTTTATCTGAGAGGTCAACACTCAGCATAACAGTAATAAGTTATTTTATCTGATAGGTTGACACTCAGCATAACAGTAATAAGTTATCTATTCTGATAGGTCAACACTCAGCTTAACAGTAATAAGTTATTTAATCTGATAGGTCAACACTCAGCATAACAGTAATAAGTTATTTTATCTGATAGGTCAACACTCAGCATAACAGTAATAAGTTATTTTATCTGATAGGTCGACAATCAGCATAACAGTAATAAGTTTAATCTGATAGGTCGACACTCAGCATAACAGTAATAAGTTATTTAATCTGATAGTTCGACACTCAGCATAACAGTAATAAGTTATTTAGCCCATTGACACCAGTATTTTGTTTCGAGATCATTGTATGCCACTCTTACTGTGCTTCCATGTAGTCTTTGCTGGCTGATTCAATACGACTCCTGATGAGAGAAACATCTGCTGACAGACGATTGTCAAGTAACTGAACCTCTTTTTGGATATGGGACAATTTCTGAGCCTCCTCACGAGCTTTTCTTTGTCTAAAAAACAGTATAAAGATTTTCTTCTCCATAACTTTTACAAAATTAAAAAATGCACACTGTAAATATAGGATAAATTTTAACTTTTTTCCTAAATAATCGTAAAAAGTACCTGACCAAACAAATTATTTACTGCGCTAACAGCGAGTTGTTAAATTTACCTTTCCGTCAAAGTTTTAGACAGTAAAGCTTTTCGTTGTTTGTTGGCCTCTTCTATCATTTTCTGTTGGTCACGAAATTTGTCCAAATTATTCATCTCGCGTCTAAAAACATAATTGAAGTTTAGGAGTACATGTACAAATGCAAATACTCAAAAGTATGTTCTTAACTGACATCACCAATCATTTTGAAAAACCTCTGTATGACAAATCTCAGGTGTTTACTTTTAATTACATTTCTCTCTGCTATGTAATCTATGATAGATAAAAAAAATCCTCAAGAAAAAAAATTGAATTATACATTGAACAAATGTATATAAATATATATATATAAATAAAAAATGGTAAGCAAATTTGACAAGTCTACACAAGTTCTTTCCAAGGCATTAGTAGACCCAAGAGTTACCATCGCATATTTTGAAAAAAAACCCACCTGTTTTCAGAGTTTCAATCACAACTCATAAGGATTGACTGTATCATTTAAATTTTGGTTATAAAACTGCATGAGAAACTCCCTTTAAAGAACTCTTGTACTTCACTCCTTACTGTGTACAAATGTTCTTTAAAGGGAAATTACTTGGATGCATCTCAAAACTTGCACATTGTAACTTATAGACTGCTGGATTATGAAGTCTCAGCTAAATTGAACAGACACTGACCTTTTGGTCCGAGTATGATTTCAGGGACAGACACATGACATTGTTGAGTAATTTTATGGGAACATATTTGATGGTGGAATTAAGTATTTAGTTGTAAATGGCAATACTATCAGAGTTGTGGAAAACTGCCGGTCATGCCGGCAAAACCGATTAAAAATGCTTGCGACCGATATAAACGCCATTGATGTCGGTCGACATGACCGGCCTGGTTTTTTGTTTTTGTTTTGTTTCCTGCAAGCATCGGCGCATTTTTCAGCGCAATTATCTTGTAAAACTAAAATGTGATTGCGTAATACTTTTTTCCTTAAACGAGCTTGAGGCTGATGAAAGCGAAACAAGCATGGCCGCGTGGCCCATTAAATTTACAGCTGGAGCGAAACCAGGTAAAAAATGTAAACTAACAGATGAAGACAAGGTTAAATACGAAAGATCTCGACAAAGAGAATTCAAACACAATTGGACAGAGGGGCGGGAATGCTTGAAATTCGATGGTGTTAAAATGGCATGCAATATTTGCATTGACAGACTGCCGGCTGCGTACCAAATAACCGCTTACAAAATTTTATCGTCGCCTCATTAAAATACAGGTACTCTTCTATAAGAGATAATGAAAATTCTGTCCTTAACTGAGGAGCTGTGGGGATTTCACAAGCATAGAAATGGAGACTGAGTAAATGTAATTATGAAGTATATCAATGTTTAATAAAGGAAATAAATGTTGTGTACTTTTTGTTTTGTTTTTTTAATTTTGTGACTTTAGATTTCGGACTGGCTTAAATTATTTCGGACTGGCTTATGTTGCCTTCTTGTCAGTCTGAATGACTGGCTATCTAAAAATGTTTTCCACAACTCTGCAATACTATATTATGCTTGATGACTGTGGTTGAGGTTCATTTGGTACGAAAAAGAATCGGTTCTTGGAGAAAGGGAGACAATATTATGGATGAGACAAGAATTTGAATCCTAGCCACAGAATCTCCAGTCTAGTTCTCTCTACTATGTACACACACACACACACACACACACACACACACACACACACACACACACATATATATATTTTATATATATATATAGCACAAACAAACAATTATAACACCCAACCTTACGTTTACCCCTAGGATCTAAACGATACATGTGATAATCAATTAATTAATATATAAAGCACTAAATAATCACAACTAGGTACTGAAAATTTTCGCCCCAGCCCGGGGTCGAACCAGCAATGTACGGCACCCACCGCCTAGCAAGATTGTCAAACCAGTGCGTAAGTCCACTCGGCCACAACGACTTCGCTGGTTCGACCCCGGGCTGGGGCGAAAATTTTCAGTACCTAGTTGTGATTATTTAGTGCTTTCTATATATATATATATATATATATATATACTGCTCAATAGAACTGAGGGAGTTTACTTTATTACTGCAACTTACGATAAAGCCTCTGAATCCTCAATCTCCATCACCTCTTCTTTGATCTCAGTGACTGTTTGTCCTTCAGGTTTTGAAGATGGTGCTTGATTCTGTTGTTTTGGAATTTTGTTTCCTCCTGTGTATCCCACAAAAGGCACCATATTGATTACGAAGTTATATGAAACATGTATGCATGGTTTACATCACACTATTAATTTCTAATATTTTACTCATGCAGTTAATTAGGCCTAGCCTTTCGTGACCATCATGACATATCTTTTAAAACTTGAAATCTACATTTACCTGCTGGACTATCGTGATTAACCGTCTCCCTCTGTATTCTGACTTTGGATGCTGACAAAATGTTTGGTACTCTTTTCCCAGACGATGTCTCGTGACGTGGAACATCAACGTAATCTTTGGGTGCTATAATTTGTAAGATAACCTCATATATGTCGCAGCTACATAATCGAGCAAATTCGAACGAAAAACCTAAACTTGCACAAACATTGCCAAAAATAGAAAAAAACCCTTTAAACGATGCATATATTATTAAAGAGGACCTTTGTGTGATTTTTCGCGATAACATTGTTTATGTCCCTTCAATTCTTTCAACTCTGCATCCGAAAATCCACTCCAACCCGACATCTTTTCCACGTAGGCTGCTTACATTTCATAAACAATCTCATAAACTCTTTAGTCGACGTAAACAAAATAAAACATCAAAGAGTCTAATTGACCCAGACATTTACGTTTGGCAGAAGATTTCGAAGGGTGTCTTATGCTATTTTTCTGTAGAATGCCGACACAGTTTTTGAACTGTTGTTCACTTATATCATATGCCTAATTAGCAGATCAAATCTCTTAAAAGGTTTGAAAAGATACGTGATATGGAATCCGAGTTGGTTTGCAATCACAAAAAATGTAGAAAGAGGGTAGAAGACTATGCATGGGTATGTACTCTGGGTAGGGAGAGAGGGAACGATATTTACTACTGGCTAGATCGAATGAGAATTGTGAAAATTTTCTATTTTGAAATATGCAGATGCATTCACATGAACCTGTAATTAACATACTTAGTGTCCCTACCCGGCCCCTGGATATGCACTTCAATGAAATTATTTTTTGATAAATGTATTTAATATTGAACATCAAATTCTAAGAACTGCATCGAGAATCATTCCATTACCTAATGATATTTTGTATCAAGAATTATTGATTTGCTATAGATACATGTACCCATGGCATATTTGTTATTTTCGAAGAGCTTAAACTTTTCAAAATTGAATATAGTTGAATCAAACATTCAGAAGTTATTTCCTTTGCTGGGTCAAATTGGCATCTTTCAGCATAATTCACTGTTTCCCTACATAACTTATCATCTGACAAGGTTTAAGTTTGGCAAATAAAAACATTTTAGTGTATTTTCAATTGATCATCCAAAAAAGATGTTGCCCATGCAGGCAATAGAAAAAATAGTTAAAAAAAAAACTGCAAAAAAATGTTAGATGGTGTTGAATATTCAGGACATTGAGAAAAGTGAAGCTTTATGCTGAAAAAAGGGAGATCACTTTTATAAATGTGCTAGTCATGTATTGAAACTTCTTTTTCTTTCTCCAGATAACTTCCTGCTCACGTATCCTTATATATTCAATGAGTTACTGCTTTAACAACACTTGTTACAAACAACCTTATCATAATGATGTAAATGGAAACTAAATTTTTGTTTTCATCAGTAAATTGAAAACGATTTACCATATATGGAATGTAATATATTCTCATGATTTCTCAATGAAGTCCAAAATACCGGGGGTGGGGGTGTGTGTGTGTAGAGAGTTATATAGGTAGGGGTAATAATATTTCAACTTTTAAACGTCATAGAAAATTTACAAATCCCTTATTTTGTTAAAGGAATTTTATATTAAATTTTGCTCTTATTATTACCAAATTATGCCAAAAATTATATATCAATCAATGCAACTATTTTTTAAAATTTGTATCAAGTGTCCTTAACTATTCTTAATAAACCTCCAAAAGTCCTTTTCAAGTATGTTTATAGATCTTGCTGAAATATATTGAAACTAGACAAATTAGAAATCTTTTCACACACTCAATATTCTTAATGGACTAAACAGATATATTCTGTGATGAAGATGGAGTTCGAGAATTTAAGAACAACAATTCATGTCCAGCATGTAAGTTTGACAGTTCTGATAGAAAACTATTTGATAATGTCAGAAACAACTAATTCCAATTCTTAAAATATCTTTGTATACATGTCCTTTATAATTGTATGCCTTATTACATAATTATATGCACCTAGTTTCACAGATTTTGCTCAAAGAATTCTTCTCATCATCTTATATGAATGTCCTTTTAGGCTCAACAGATTTGTCGGACAAACTGGATATTATCAGGATTGAAGTCAACCCATCTGAGAAGTATAAGTCTGTATGTTACACTCCAGAGCAAGTATTTACAAAAAATAATTGCAAGATTGAAGAATTTATTATATACTACTAATCGTGTAAATTTCTCTCATATTTTATGATGAGAATGAGCAACTGGTTTGCAATAAATTGTACATAAACTTCAAATACTTAAAAGTTTAAGAGCACATGAAATATTATCATCGAATATCTTCAGATGGTATTGGCAGGAAAGCGACCTGAGATGATCATGGAGATCTGTTCTCGAGCGATGTCATTTTGGTCTTATCAGGTAAATAATGTGGTCATATTGTAATATATCTATGTAAGAAAGAAGTCCAGAAATGGCATATTGATACATACCAAAAATTTTATCCAGTGAGTTAATTTACAGGCATGAAAGGCATCTTTAGGATTTGTTAAAAACAAGTGTTTTAATCTTTTATTCAAATACATAAAAAGTTGGCACACAATTTCAGGAATTTATTAATAATGACAGTCTTCACGAAAACATTTAAAACTTGCTGGCCAGTCGGACCAAAAAATGTCTGAATTTACTGGCCCATGGTGAAATTTACTGGCCCTCTAAATTTCCATATGTTTATCACATACATTATGGAATGCATTATAATATCGTGCAATTAATTTACTGAAATTATGGTTATTACTCGTATTCATATCCACCCTAAGACATCCTTTCTGTCGATTCCAGAAAAACAACACCGTACACGGTATTTTCTCTCTCTTCGCCCTCAAACAACAAGACTACAAATTCACATATTTTTCACAAACATGAAAACAGCCCGAGTGCACTTCAGGAAGTAGCCTTCTCTACCAACATTGAATGGAAACGATTGATTAATTCTACAAACTATAGAAATTGCATAAAATCAGAGATAACTGCAATTGTCGAAGTTCATTTTAATTGGACAATGCAATAAAGCAGCAATTACTGGTGTGCAGTGCGATACAGAACGCGGCCATTTTTGTTAGTGTTTCAACAAGTTGTTCATTTAATAAGTTAATTATCTTGACAATTACAAGTATAGTTACCGTTTTTCATGAAATAAACAAACCACGATGTCCAAACATTTACTTAATGTGGTATTTTTTTTATTTATTTTTATTTTGATGGTAAATTTAAGCAAATAAGACGTTTAGAATATCTAAATCCAACATTATGTTTAATGTGACTTACAAAAAGTCTACTAGCCCATCGGACTTTCTGATTTTTAATTTTCACTGACCCGACCGTAAAATTCACTGGCCTCTGTCTTCGGACCACTGAGTTTTCGTGAAGACTGTTAAATGATACAAATTACCAAGTCATAAAATAAGTCGTAATAAGGGATCGCTACTTTGAGTTTACAGGGCAGGATTCTGTCATTTGTGAACCTACACTGTACCCCCTTAGGCATGAGGATATGTGTATATATAGTGATCTAGTTTGCATTTACATGCTCAGCCTAAGTACATGTATCATGATATCATCTCAAGCCCCTAAAAACTAGACATGAGGTTACTTCTTGACCAAAATTTTGTTTTTGTTCTATAAATCATGACCTTCATGAAACTTATGATTGATACTATATATGGAATCCACTCTGACATCAGAAAAGAAAAGGTGTCCTTGCAATTGTATCTTATATCATACAAATGTATACATATTGAATATGAAACAGCCGAAATCTACATTGGAAAGATGTATTTGAGGAAATGAAATAGAAGAAATAAAATCCTCTTTTTTAACATTTTAAATTAAATCAATAACCTTTCTCAACAAGCATCATGCTGCTTCAAATTCGTTAATATCCATTTTAGATCCATCAAGAAAGAGTTTACCAAGAATATGTTTGCTCTAAAGCCAAGGAGAGGGCAACACAGCTGGAGCAGTATTACGAACAAGTTATTTCTCAAACTTCTGCAGAACTGAACTGTATCTTTAGAATCTAATCAAGAGAGAGAGAAAGGGAGGGAATTAAATTCCCAAATATACTTACGACAAGAATACTTTGCTTTTGGTGAATCATTTTCTGGGCATAAATATTCCCTCCGTCGCTTCAGTATCTTTGACACTGTGGTTCTATCAATTCCAAACATTTGGGCAATTTCACCCTGTGTCATTCTCGGAATCTGATTGGCTACCTTAGCAATCTGAACTTTAACAGAATTAGGGATCACAGTTCTTGTCCTTCTTAGTCCCATATCCTCTAGAGCTAGGGAACCACTTGCACTGGTAACATTAGAAGGCATGCTACACATTATAGAGGGATTGATGTTTTGGGGGGAGGAAGAAGCCTGAACCATTGAGGGGGATTGTTGAACAGAAAGGACAGGGGAAATCTTGTATAAAAATGTGGGATAAATATCAGCTGATGACTTGGGTGGTGTCTTGTTAGCCATTATGGAAACCAAGGGTTCTGACTGCATTTGTTCCAAAAGGGTCCGTAGTGTTTTAGAAGCACTGCTATCCATTCCCAGTCATCGCCTTCTAAAATTTCAAATAAACTTGTGAGTCATTATTAATAAATAGATAAGCTTATATATATATGTGTGTGTGTGTGTGTGTGTGCCCAATAAAAAAAGTCAAGAAATGTATTGTATGTCTGAAGAGGCATTAAAGTCAAAAGCACTAACAGTGAAATGTTATTCGAGTTTTGTGTTTCTTGACTTTTATTATTGGATATATTTACTGTATCAAATACTGGATTCTTTTTAACAAACTAAATATATATATATATATATATATCATAATATACACAAGTACTGCATATAAACCCCCTTAGGGTGTTGAACATATATTACGTAAGCTTTGTATATATTTAATACAGGTCGCCCAAGTATATTGAATTATTCATCAATGTGATCATTTCTTAAATTGCTGGTCACATTAAACATTTAATACATGATAGAATGTCATACAATCACTATCTCAGAATTCCAATCTTTTTTTAAACACATGTGCATAGTACACTGTATAACTAAACGACAAGGAAAATTGTTCACATACAGGACACCTGTTTGTTGTCCAACAAAGAATCAATCGTCTTACCTGGAGTCAAGGTAATTTCACACAGGTGATGATACCGCAACACACCTGTAATTTGTCACCTTTACTTTAGTTGATCGAAGATTTAACAAACGCTTAAAATTTTGCTAATTTCTAAAGAGAGAAAAGATGTAGGATACATGTCTGACACCAACTGGTCACACAGGTTGTACAAGCACACAGGCTTACAGCGATAATGTGTGCCGAACCGGGGTTTTGTTGGGGTGTGACAATTACAATCTTATTTAATTGGTAAACACACGGGAAATCACAGTACTTTATTCGTATTGCATACTCAAAAGCAATTTTATATCGTTGAAATAAAGAACTATGAACAATATGACGTTGATTAAAGGAGTGATTTGCTACTTTTAATGTGATCCTATTTTTGATTTCCTTTTGTGGGCCCCTGTTTCAGCACTGAGTCACATGGTCTGTCAGCTATGGGAAATGTGATAAGTTGACAAGCTGAATCGCTCTGTGTACATTGCACTGTGGCAGCGAGAGGTCGATGGGCTAAATATAGATATAAAACAGCGTATGTGTATTTATGCGGAGCGTTTAAAGCCCAGGGGCAGACGATAGATTATCACAAGTCTACCTGTGTTGGACACACGACATTTCATTGTACCTTCCGTCGTTGTGACGAAAGTCATCATACTTTATCACATAGCTGTCTTGATCAATATGTTCAACTAGTATCGATTTTTTTATGTGTCTCGCGAGATGTGCATTGTATGTAACTGTAATCTACCCATATAGTGATATGTGATGTAGGAAATAAATAATACGACATGATGTATTTTTTCCCCATTGTATATATTTTTCCTTGACATTAATTTTCAGCGTTAAAATCACAGTTAACAGGTAAGTTCATTTAAATGTAAAGATGAAATGGTTGTTAGGTAATGTGATTTGGAAGAATTTTTTAAGCATAAAGTTTTATCTATAAATTTACCAACTTTTCGTGTAATTGTACGGTGAAAGTGTGTCACCGTTCGGATGTTTTGAGAGTATACTTTTACTGAAGTGCCATAATTTAGAAATATATTTTTTAACCTCTAATGTGCATTTACTCTATGATCATCCAACCTTTCTTTTCTCAAATTATATACACGTACCATGCAAACTATCAACACAATAATAAGGAAAATATGCACTGATCAAGAAAATGTATGTACTTCTATATACCTGTCATAGACGGGTCGAATTATGGAATGGCCCAGTGCGTGTGCTTGTCTATCAGCACTTTGTGGGGCAGATACCAGGCTTGGTACGAATAATCCCAATGAAAAGAGGAAGGTCAAGGACAAATTTACATGGATAAAACAAGATCGAAATGATACAAATGAGGCTAGAATCGTATTCAACCATCACAGGCGGGTTGTATAACGGTGTAGTGTTCTTTCTGTGTTTTGTCTGTTTATCCATGAGCACCTTGTTGGATGAAGAAAAAGAAAAAAAAAAAAGAGAGAACCCATAAGGCTGGGATAATCAAACTTGGTGCACACATTTCCCATGGTGAGAAGAGGCTTTATCCCCACAAGCTCATATATACCTTCATGGGTAATCGTGAAGGGAAAACAGTACTGATAATAAAACGTATTGGAGCAAACGTCAGATTCAACTGTTAAGCGAACCATTTGGAAACCGTCATGTTTGATATCGAAGCTTATTTTCTTCCCTGCATCCAGTCCTTCACAACAGTTCATTCTGATAGGTTAAGGGTATTATTAACATTTTATTAGCTCACCTGAGCTGAAAGCTCAAGTAAGCTTTTCTGATCGCCTGTTGTCCGTCGTCTGTAAACTTTTCACATTTTCGACTTCCAGAAACACAGGGCCAATTTCAACCAAATTTGACCAAAACTAGCCTTGGGTGAAGAACTTTAAAGTTTGTTCAAATGAAGGACCATGTCCCCTTCAAAGGGGAGATAATCGCAAAAATAGGGTGGGGTCATTTAAAAGTCTTCTCAAGAACCACTGCACCAGAAAAGCTGAAATTTACATGAAAGCTTCCTGACAGTGCAGATTCAAGTTTGTTCAAATTATGTCACCCAGGGGTAGGATGTGGCGACAATAGGGGATCAAAGTTTTACATGCGAATATAAGGTAAAATCTTTGAAAATCTTCTCAAGAACCACTGGGCTAGGAAAGTACAAATTCACACGAAAGCTTCCTGACAGTTCAGACTCAATTTTGTTAAAATCATGGCCCCCGGGGGTAGGATGGGGCCACAATAGGGGATCAGAGTTTTACATACAAATATATGTGGAAAGTCTTTAAAAATTCTTCTTCTCCAGAAACACTGGGTAGGAAAGTAGTTTACGTGAAAGCTTCCTTACATAGTGCAGATTCAAGTCTGTTAAAATCATGGACAACACAGTCATGGGTGTAGGTTTGGGCCACAATTGGGATCAAAGTTTTACATGCGAATATATAGGGAAAATCTTTAAAGCTGTATGGTCCGAATTACAACATTTTCCCATCTCGTAAAAACGCTATTAAGTCATCTCACGTATGTAGTTATGAGGCTGTATGACATGTCATACATTATTATGCCCCCCTTCAAAGAAGAGGGGCATATCAGTTTGCACCTGTCGGTCGGTCGGTCGGTCGACCACATGTTGTCCGCTCAATATCTTGACAAACCATTAACTTAATCGTAATGATATTTCATATGTGGATTGGTTATGAAAAGAAGAGGACCCCTATTGTTTTTCAGATTTAAAGGTCAAGGGTCAATCTACTTTGGACATAGGAATATACTGTCCGCTCAATATCTTGAGAACCCTTTGCTTGACAGACATCAAACTTGGTACACTGGTACATCTTAAGGAGTATATGACCCCTATTGATTTTGAGGTCAAAGGTCAAACTGGACACAGGAATATACTGTCCGTTCAATATCTTGAGAACCCTTTGCTTGACAGACATCAGACTTGGTACATCTTCAGGAGTTGATGACCCCTATTGATTTTTAGGTCACATGGTCAATCCACTCTTGACATAGGAAGATATTGTCTGCTCAATATTTTGAATTGATGATACTACTCTCAATTAAATGATGTGTGTGTATAACCCTTTTCAATTTTGCACCATGGGGGGCATATGTGTTTTACAAACATCTCTTGTTTCACTTGTTTTAACCATAATTATTTGATTTTAAATCGATGTTTACAAACAAACGCGTCACACTGTCATTTCAAGTGACAGTCATATGACCGGTTCAAACTTTCAGATCATTGGTGGTCTTATCTGTGTAAAGCTGTGTATTTTGTTACAACAGTACCGTGCCATAAGTTTAATAGAAATAAAAGTATCAAATACTTTTTAGTAATTCGTTGTTTAATGCTCTTTCAGCCTTAATATTTCCCTGAGCGCGTGGGTCTATTTATAGACGTCTAACACTGTATAAGTTATGCATTATCCGGAACATATTGGGCTTTTCACCGAAAACACCTGCTTTGGGTGAAAGGCCCGAGGTTTTCCGGATGATTTATTTATGTACCACCCCATATTTACTGTCTATATAATAGTCTCACTGTTTTCTTTAACATGTAGATGTTTTCAAGCTTGTAATAAAGTAATTAATCTGCTTTAAAGTAATTATGTACAAAAATAATACATGAACATCGGGTCATACAGCTTTAAATATGGGCCAAGGTGACTCAGGTGAGCGATGGGCCTCTTGTTATTTATATGATATTCCATTGCATTAGATAATATTCCATTGTGTAGCTTTTATGGATGGATCCAAGATTCAAGTTTAGTGGGGAGGCGTGAAAAAAAATCAGACTGAGACAGATGGGGGCGAAGCTCCCGTGTTTAACTGTATTTGGATAGCGGAATGGCGTAAAAGTAGTAATATTTTTAGTACGCAGAAGTGTAAGTTAGGTGTTTTAATCTCACCCTGTAGTGCTATACGATTATTATGGTAATTATTTTCATAGGGCTATAATTCAAGTTGTTTGCGAAAATAAAAAAAAATCCCTTGAGTCCTTAAAATTAACAAACTGAGGTGGAAATGAACTAGATCTATAGAGGAATGTATTTTAATAACCGATTTCCATAATGATTCATTCGTATATGCTTTAAACTAGGCCAATAACGGTATTTTCTGTTTCGGAAACTTTCTGAGACACTAACCGTACTAGCTAACCAATTTGATAGGTTTACTAGATCAATGCCATTATAATTTTGTTTACTATCAATCAAATAGAGTCCTTTGAATTTCAAATCGTCAACATAAAGTTGAATATCACTCTAATGCACATCATTTATGTACATGTAGTAGACGGCTTTAAGATAGTCTTTTATTGATTGCATATTGTTTAACGTTCCTCTCGAGAATATTTCACTCGTATGGAGACGTCACCATTGCCGGTGAAGGGCTATAAAAATTTAGACGTATGCTCGGCGCTTGCGACCTTTGACCAGGGAGGTATCTTTATCGTGCCACACCTGGTATGACATGGGACCTCGGTTTTTGCGGTCTCGTCCGAAGGAATGTCCCCATTTAGTCGCCTCTTACGACAAGCAAGGGGTAGGCTACTGAGAACCTATTCCCCACGGGACAAGAGATAGTCTTTGTTATCCATAACATTTACCATGGCATATACGAGTATATATACACTGTATTACTAGATCTAGTCGAAAACAACAAAAATTAGTGGACAACACAATTCGAAAACGAATATAAAGTCAGTCCAAGTACACACAGTCAGGTGTTATGAATCTTATTTCTATGCACAAAAATAGGTGATTTCATTGATAAAACCTTATCATGGCGGCCCCAGCCATACTTTGCGTACACTTCCATTTTCTTTCTGGCCACACGCCTGACAAACCATAATCAAATGCCCTAAAAATTCTATCGCACATTATTAAAATCTTCTCTGGTCAGACAGGTTTAGTGTTTAGCTCCCTCGATGTACATGTTTAAGTAAGTTTAAGATATCTTGGAGCTCACCTGCTATGCTTTTAAAATATTTTTTCTTGCTCGGCTACATTCTTAACCGGACACGTCCGAATGAAACCTAAACAGACATGTAAACAGTGAAATTAAAAAAATTCCGATTTAATAAGTAACACGTGTTTGATGAAAAAAAGTGATATTTCTATGAATATATTTACAGTATTTATCTTAATTCATATAAACGTACTTGTTAAAAATTCTGAATGAAATTGCATTTTGATAATAGATACATTCGATTTTGAAGAAAAAAAAATTAGGGTGTGAGGTGCGCCCCTCCCCACGCCCCTTTGGATTTTGTCTCTTGAGAAATGAAAACAACTCATAGGTAGAATGTATTTCATTACATTAAAAAAAAACCTAGGTATTTGCAATTTTAACAAGAATAAAGCAATACGTAATATTTGAAAGAGAAAAAAATTGTGCTTTGCTTAAACCCTCTGTAAGTAATGGACATGAACTATAGTTTTTAAAGACGGAATAATAGCAATTATATATTGATAAAACCTGACAAGCTTACATGGAGCCTTATCTTTTACGATATTTTAAAAACAGTTTACAAATAACAAATACAGAACTTAATCTTGCTTTATTCAATATTCAGATAAAAATTATTTTTACAACTTCTGAAACATGTCTATTAAACGCGCGCGTGCACAAGTTTTTTGAAATTTTTCTGAGACACTAGTCACACTATTTAATCAATTTGACATTTTTACTAGATCAGTGCCATTATGAAAATTTGTACTAACCCGTAAAAAGAACAGAAATATTAAAGGCATGCTTCATCAGAATACATGTTAATAAAAAACAAATGCATCTCGAGATGCGCACACATCATTTGCTAAAATATAAAATTTATATATATTATAATTTCATCAACATCATTATGTCCATTCAATCGAATTTGTAGATTCCTCATGTCGAATATCATTTTTATGTACTACATCGTTTATGTATATGTAGTAGACGGTTTTAAGATGTTCTTTGTTATCAGTGACATTTACCATATATACCAGTCAAAAACAACGAAAAATAGTGGACAACACAATTCGTAAAACGAATGCTAAGCCAGTCCAAGTACTCACAGCGAATAGGCATTATGAATCACCTTAGAAAATAATTTTGTGAATTCCGTTTGTTTTTTTAAATCCCCATAGGGTCTATTGTTCTACATTGGGAAATGCTTGTGTCTCATGAGCCTAAATGCCAATACATGTAGATTAATGTGATACATTATATTTCAGCTACCAAGAAAGAATTAGAGAGTTTCAAGAAAAAGTATCAAGATGCCAGTGAAAAAGTTGCAGATAAATATAGAAAATATCAGAAACTACAGGTAATATAAATATTACCTACCCATGGAGCGTCAAATTCACATATATTCCAATAATTGAAGATATCATTTATTATTTGAAGCTATCATTTTTGCAATTATTGTGTGCAATAATTCAATTGTTTTGCACATCAAATCAATTGCATTAATCTATTAAATTGATGCGCACGATTGATTTGATGCGTACAATAATTCAATTAAAGAAATTATTTCAATTGTGGATATGTTGAAGTGAAGATACCTCTATGGAAATAATTGCTGTCTTCAAAAGACTTACTGTGCGCATAAATTGCACTTTAAAAATATGATATTATAAATTCAATTGAAGAGAGCAATAATTGAATCAATGTGTGCTTTAATTAAATTTATGTGCTCTTTATTTGAATTGTTGCTCTCTTCAAATCATCAATGATTTGTTTGTAGACAGCAACAATTCAATTATTGTATGCATCAGTTCAGTAGCACACATGTAATTAATGCTATCAACAATTCAATTACAGTAATGCGCGCAATAATTCAGAATTGAAGATAATGTTAATTATTTGAAGATTTATAATTGTTGAATTGTTCGCATCAAATGAATTGATGATATCTTCATATAATTAAAGATTTGAAATTATGTTAATTTGGCGCTCCACACTTGCCATGCATTTAGAGTCTGCATGGAATTATCCGAATTTCAATCTTTTTCTCTCATCTAATTTTCTTTCATTTCATCCCAACTCATGTTTGGGTCACCGGTCGCGGTCAGTGGTTGGAGCGATTGTTTCTTGATGAGTTCGAGCCTTGCCATGTCCGCATCAAACTAATACTGTAAAAAGTCGTGATTGTCTGAATTTGTTATACTTCACTCGCAGCTGGTGACATCGTAATATATATGAGTCCATCCTTCTTTTGATACAATATATATAGTCAAGAGATTTAGCTTGATTTTGCTATAAACTGCAGATCCAGTTTATTTTAAATAACAAGTATTTTGTAAGAGAGTATGCAAACTCGCAAAAACATTAAAGAATATCAAACATAGTTTTCTTGATTGTTTCATGTTCCTTATACATGTATTTCCTATATGTAGAACCAGATACTCTTTGCTCCCTCGTGAATTTTTCTGCTTGCGTATAATTTGACAAAATTCAGTCATTACAGTTTATATTTTTTGTAAAGTGCGCACAAAGAACGAGGTTCATAAAAGTCTTCTGTCGGTCTAATACTATTTTGTATTGTTTATACACTGTAGGAGTTGTGGGATTGATCACTGTTCGTTATCTTCACCTTTCACTACGTAGACAAAAAGCTCTTTGCACTGTATATTCATTTGTAGTAAACTAGGTAACCTATATGAAATTAATGATATTAGCTTTGATTTTTGAGATGCATGACATCAGAAACACATAAAATGAAGACCAAAAAAAAAATCGCCTTTTGCAACGTTTGACTTCAGAAAATGTGGAGCACGTGCGTCAATCACAAATTTAACAAATTACGTTAATAATCTTTATATATATATAAATTTATAAATGTACTGTTGCATTTGGGTGTCTATGATTTCTATTCGAATAACTAATTTAAAATGTTAATTATATTGACAAATCTCAAAGAACTTTTTGAAAAAGAAAGAAAAAATCCATCATTTTTATGAAGTTTGAATTAATTCAAAGCTCATTTCATAGTTTCCAGGGTCAGGCTGGAGATAAAGTGGAATTCGAAATCGATAGGATATATACAGGTGAAAATATTCTTGTCCCCTCGCAATTCATTGAGAGGGAATATAGTATTGCTTCTGCTAATCATAAATGGGACTTTCTCCAACGTAGTATGTGTGTGTGTGTGTGTGACTTGAATAGATAGTATGCACCGATAAAATATGTGAAAAATAATATTTTTGATTTGCATCATCCGATTTTGCAGACTTGATAACATGAGGTAAAAATTCCACCATAACACAAGCGTCTTGTTTAAATGTAAGTACATCACACTAGAGGCCTTGACAATTGTGCGGTATCTGTAAATATACGAGAATAGAAACGAATCAAAGCTAACGTGACATACATGTATATACAACCAAAACATATTACAATCCTCCCCACGTAGTGATACACAGTCCACAACAGAAGAAACTTCGGGAGCGCAGTCCTCCCAATATTCTTTTCCTTCTCACTTTAATGTCCATGGCTGTTCGTATAAATGCTATCAGTAATGTAGTGTGGTATCTATCTTTGTTATCCATTCCAGACTTCGCAGTCTCGCTAAGTGTAAATTGAATTTTGTTACTTTCGCCTCGCAGATCGCAGGAATTAGAGCTGGAAGTCGTGCATCTTGGAAACGATGCTATGACCACAAACGTTTTTCTAGTGCGGACTCCATGCGGTGGTTAAAAAGATGGAACTGCGTCTGTGGCTTTAAATTGGGTGGAACTACAACCAGTATTTTGTAAATCATTTTAGTGCAAATCACACATATCTGAAATGCACCATACACTATAACTTAACAGTATGTTCTACTACAGCTACAACAGTCTTGTAACGAACGTCGCAATACCGAAACACACACTATTTATACTGATCGCCAAATTGTTCGAATGAAATAATTGATAATTATAGATTGACCATCGGAACATAGGTAGTAGGTTCGAGCCCCGACCACTACAGATTCGAGTTGTTAAAAATATCTAACGACCTTTAATATTTCGCCATACACTTAGCAGGGAAAGTAGAGGATCACTGAGTCGGTTAACTTGATAAGGGCTTGTCCTTTCCAACAGGATGTAGCCGGAATCAAGAGGGATAACATCTGGATTTAAATCCGTAATCATTGAATCGAATATTGAGTTAATATGCTAATCGTACTGGCTTGTTTTTCACAAGTACGTCTTTAGGAAATATTTTGAATGTGACGTCAGCAACTATTATAGAACGATTCTTGATGGAACGCACAACTCCAAACAACATAATTTACAAAATTAATTTGCAAGCATCATTATATACTAGTACTTTAATTAAATCTTTGTTTAAATCATGACCTTCGGGATCAGTATAAAACAGTAGGGTTTCGATGTTATATACTTAGGACATTGCTAACATCTAAGAACAAGGCTAAGGTTTTATACCAAAATGCTATCGATGCATCCTCGTGTAGGAATATTTAAAACTGGTGGCATATTTCAGCTACTCATGCACTTGTACATATTGTTTATCTGTGGCTTTTCTACAGAAACCTGTCTTTTTTAAAGAGTCAGGTAGCAAAAGTCGTGACGGAGGCGATGGTTGAGGTTTTCTCAAGGGTAGGTGTGCCAAATGAGATTTTGTCTGTCCGGCAGATTAAGGTACCAATTTTATGTCATCCCTTTGGTCGGAGTTATGTTGGCTACTAAATATATCCGTTGAATCATCCCCAAGCAAATGGTATTAACACGCGTTTTAATGGGATTTTAAAGAGGATGCTCGAAATCTATGTACAGGATGAGTGAAGGAAGTGAAATCAGGTTTTGCCATATTTCCTGTTTGCTTATTGGGAAGTCCCACAGGAATCAACAGGATATGCATCATTTGAGCTGAAGTATGAAGAAGTGAAGATAACGATTAGTGATCAATCTCAGAACCCTTACAAAGAATACAAAATTAAGAGTTGGGCAAACACGAACCCCTGGATATACCACAGGTGGGATCAGGTGCCTAGGAGGAGTAAGCATCCCTGTCGACCGGTCACATCCGCCATGAGCCCTATATCTTGATCAGGTAAATGGAGAAAACATTGATAGTGAGGAAGACGAGTCTTTAGTTGCAGTACTCGGTCATATCATCGAAATGCCCGAGAAACTGGCAAAGAAGGCATATCTCATATCAGAGAAAGAACAGGACAATAAAATGGACCAGAAAAGGTATTACGACCGTTATGCGGAAAGCGGTCATTTCAAGTCGGAGACAACGGTGTTGTTACTGACAAGTACAAAGGAAATTATGGCAAAGTGGAAAGCATCTTTTCCTGTACTGGAGAAAATAAGTCTGGTAGACGGACTACAGAGTGCGGTATGGCAATAGAGGTACAGTGTACCAAAGTATACCACGTCAGTATGCTAAAGCACTGCTCCGATAGAGACGAAGAGAAAGAGAAGCGAGTTATGGAAGCAGTCTGTATTGCAGATCAATCGGAAGAGGATGATGACTGGATTGGTAATCTCTTGATTCAAAGAAGGCCACGATAGCCTGAACAGAAAACGGAACACTTGGACTGTTTACAAGAATACAGCAAGGTGTTGAACAATTATCCTGGCAGAGCGTCAGAATTGAAACATTGCATTGCTACCACCGATATTCTAGTGCACCAAACCCCCAATGAAATCCCACATGCTTTGCGAAATGAATTAAAGAGAGATTTTGTCGGTGATGTTAGAACCTGGTATTGTGGAATCTTTGGCAATTACGTATTTCAGTAGTCATCATTCCTAAGAAAGTCAAGACGATAAGGTTCTGCGTGAATTGTCGAAAATTCAATCAGGTAACTCAATTTGATTCAGAGTCAAACTCTCAGATTGACGATATTATTGATAGAATCGGGGAACAAAGTACTTGGATAAGATATACCACACACAAGGTTGTTGAAAAATCAGTTTGGACAATGAGGCTAGAAAGGAAAGCGCGTTCGTGACTCCATTTTGGTAATTTCCAACTTCTGGTAATACCATTTGGAATGAATAACAGTCTATCAATGTACCGATTGCGCATATTGTGTATATCTGCAGCATAGAAACAGTAAACCCCAAACACTGCTATCTATAACGTTCACACACGGCATACTATTCAAAGCGAATGTTTTTTCCCCCAATTTGTTTAAACCATTAACTTTACATGTAATACATGTTGCCTGTAGTGGGTAAAGGTCTCTTGGGACACTGATTTTGACTTTGAATTACTCCCGGTGGGTGTGACCGGTCGACAGAGAATGCTTACTCCCACCTCTGGTATATCCAGGGGTCCGTGTTTCAACAGTTTGCCTAAATCTTTTTACTATGAGATTGATCACTGTTCGTTAAGTTCACATTTCTAGTATCCAGAAAAACAAACCAAAATTAATAAAAACCAAAAATTCAAAAACCCAAAAATTCGTTGCAGGCATTTTGATTTATGATACAAACCTTCAAAAATGATGCTGCTTTACAGCGAATTACAAAAGACCGGTTGAGTTTTCAATTCCCTGCTGGATTGATCAATAGACTTTACAATTTGGTCAGCCAAGAATCACATTTGGTCTGAATTTAGGTCACAAAGTTACTCAAGCGTAGATTGCTTTTACAGGTAAATCTGAGTTGATTTCAGTGTCTTTTGCAGCTATTTCCCTAGGATTTTTTATTTCAAAGTGAACATCAATTAAATCAAATTGAATACATTTCTCTCTCAGATATACATTTGATTACTTTAACATGTTTAATTAAAGGTACACACACACTCTCTCTCTCTCTTTCTCTCTCTAATTTGAAACATTATTTCAAGTGTTTTTAAATCAATAAATTTGGAATAAAATCAAATTTGATAATATTTTTCTTTCAAAAATACTTATGATTACTTTAAGTAAAGAAAAGGGTGCATTCTCTCTCTCTCTCTCTCTCTCAAATACAATTTTTTTATTGATTAAATTGAACTTTACTAAACTCTTATCAATTTCACTTTTAAAAATATTTCATTAGACATCTCACAGTGTCCACATGTACATGTACCATTCATCTGTTTGTCAATCTATATTTGAGGTCACTCCATTCATATCACACAAAGAAAACTTCCAGAAAACTCTTCTATTGTTACTGTTTCTGACCAATAGAATTCTTGTTATTATAGATAACCATTTAAGTTCAGTCTTTTTATTCTATTTATAGTTTTTAGGGTTGGTTAGTGCACATCTACCTTTGGGAATTTTACAACACCTATTCAGCTTGTAACCATGAAAAAAATAAGATGGAGAGATATTTTAACAAAGAAATTATAACTTATACAATTAGAGAAATTATTTTTCCTGAAATAATCAGTAAAACTGAAGTGTTAAATTATCTTATTTATGGGGTTGTCACTCAGACTGAGAAAAAAAAGTTGTCAATTCTTTGTCATACCTGAGTAACTTTTTTACCTAAATTCAGACCAAATGTGATACTTTGCTGACCAAATTGTAGAGTCTGTTTATCAATCCAGCAGGCAATTGAAAACTCAACCGGTCTTTTGTAATTCGCTGTAAAAGTCTCTACTCTGGAATATTCAACATACAAAATCTGTGTATAGTCATCAAGAGCAAGGGTGTCTCTACCAATCTGATATCTTATTGGTTAGAGTGCTCGCTTCGCACCCGAAAGGCCCGCGTTCTTTTCTCAAACCTGGTGCCAATTAACTCTATAACAATTAACATAGACAATGGCTGTTTCTTAAAATTCACGAATACTAACGCGAATCTTTACCATCGTTTTGAAATTCCCAACCCTTCTTCTAAAGAATGACGATGCATTTTATGCGGCATTTATTGATTGTTCCTTTGTTTTACGTGCCGTCAGTATTTTTCACTCATATTGAGACGTCACCAGCTGTAGGTGAAGTACCACAAATTTAGACGTATGCTTAGCGCTTACGGCCGTAGCAGTGAAGGTTCTTTTAAGTGTCAACGCCTGCCGCGAAACGGGACCTCCGTTTTTAAGACCCGTGATTCTCGCTTTTAATGTCGAGTGTTTGGCGAAGGACTGTTAACGTGGCCACCATGGCACGAATGGGGCTCGAAATCACGACCTCCCGGTTACGAAGCGAACGCTCTACCACCGAGCTACCACGACCGGTATATGATAAATTTCATCCTCTCAACTTTCGTGCATTGTGACAAAATACTACTTGTATGGTTACAAAGTGTAAGAAAACTCGCTACCAATACTGTGGAACTCGTGACCCCTGGACTAGTTACTTAAGTTTGGGGGAGTGGCAATCATAAAGTGAAAATACAGTACGTGAAATATTTGTTAAAAATTGCATCTGGAAAGCTAAGGTCAATTTTTGCTGGAAAGCAATGGACAATTTATCTTTTCCTTTTCGAAAAATAATTAACACATGAACATCTTGTATGATTGAGCTGACCATTAAAGAGTTATTGTATGTTACTTAGGTGATAAATTAAGGCTCTGGTGAGCCTCTTATTCATGCCGAGAAGTGAACATAATCAATTTTTTTTTTAACTTTGTCATTTACTGATATGACTGAGCGACATGTCATTGTATTTTCATTCAATATGAATAATTTATTGTTTAAAAACTTGTACTTTTCAAAGAACGTTGTAGGTAATTATGCTACTTTCCCAATATTGTAACGCTGTTTTGCCGTTAAACTTCGGTATTTCGAATACCATGGATATGTCAAAGGGAGTTCATTATCTTTATGCATTTTAACCTCCATATCTTGAATCCTCCGATATCTCGAAGTTTTTCCCTGGTCCCATCGAATTTGAAATAAACGGTTTGACCGTTGTTTAAAATCACAGGGGCTAAGCCTGTTTTGGGCCTGAACTCTGTGATATTTTTATCTGGGTCAGAGTTGGACCCCTTTCTATATTTATGGTATCACAGAGTTCGGGCCCAAAACGGGCTTAGTCCCTGCGTTTAAGATAGAAGAAAAATTACGAGTTCCATTCTTAGAATCTGGTCATTAATAATATTGCAGTTTCAAATTTTACATTACTCCATACAGACTGAATATTTGTTATAGGCAATGTACGACGCGCTGAAAAGGAAGTGTATCACACCATCGACCTTTGAAGGTGGAGACGCTGTAAACAACGACAGAGCCAGGAATGCTTTGTCCAACTTTATGATACCAATAGGATCTGATCATGGCAAGTCTCAATGAAATTATACATGTATTATCAGATACAAAATATCTACATAAATAATAAAAAAAATAATTTTTATTATCGTTTAAAGGTATTTCCTGTCCAGGAAGCATTCCTAACAGCAGGAAAGGGTCACCAGAAGCTGCTAGTGGTAAGTGTATGACTTTAGTGCCAGTATCTCACCCTTCATGCAAAACGCAATAGGGATCATTTTCTGTGTTATTTATCATTTCAATGATAAAATTCTAATATTTATTGATTTTAAACGGCATTGCTATTTCCTGATAGCCTACATAGACGGAATAGAAGTTATTAGGGGTGCGTCAAATACCAGGTATGCTTACCATTAGCGTTGGTAACGGTGCGTAGGCGATGTGGCATTGACTGAAAAACACTCCGAATGGTCCTTTGGTGAATGTTCTGCAGATATCAAGTTTATTGTTGTGGATATGAAAGTTATGTAGATAACTGCTTCCTTGAACATGACAGATTCAGCAAATCACACCATGATGCTATTTCTGCCGAATCTGTCATGTTCATGGAAAAATGTCTACATAACTTTCATGTACACAACCTTACATTTAGACTCTGCCGTCAGCATCACTAACTTTGGGTCTGGACTCTTCGGAGAACAGGACCGCGTCTTCCGCCTCTGTCTGGCTCACTAAACTCTGCAATCGGTGTTGCGGTTAGTTGCAACTCTTTGTAAGGTCTTGTGAGCAGATCCCATTGCTTTCAACATTCTGTGTACTGTTCTAAGATGAATGGTCCATCCAATCGTTTGCTTAGCCGTAATCGCAGCAGCCGTAGACCTATCCAACAAGTGATGTTGCCATACGTATGCTTGTTGACGTGGTTTTGTCACAAACGAGGATTTTCTATTGCATTTTGAATACATAACATATATGACCAATCTAATCCTATTAGGTTGCCTCAACCCTGGGGTCGTGAGTTTCAAAATTTTGGTAGAGGGCTCCATGTCCTTTATAATCATGTAAACATTTTTGCCTTGATGTCCAAAAATAAATAAGATTTTCTAAGATATAATGCATTTTCGATATATGACCATCTTAGTCCCACCCTAGATTCTGAACTCAGATTTCATAAATTTCACACTTTTCATAGAGGGCCCAATGCTAATTATAGTCATGCACAAAAAAAGATTTTCTAAGACATAATGCATTTTCGATATTTGACCAGCTTAGTCCCACCCTAAGCTCTGAATGCAGGTGTCATGAATTTCACAGTTTTCAGGTTTTGGTATAAGGCGTTGTCCTTTGTAATCACTGCTTGTTGTCCAGAAATAAACATTTCAACAGTTTTCTAAAATACATGTACAAGGTATTTTCTATATTTGATCAACTTACTCTATCCCAAAAATTTTGATATAAAGAATATCTATAGATTGGATACAAAATTTTGAAAAAACTTCTGTTCTTTTGTTTTATATAAAAACCTGAGAACTTGACAGTGCGATCTCAAGTATTCCTTGATGGAACGAATAACAAAATCACTCGTCTCATCAACCTGCACAACTCTACAATACATCTTACATTTATAAATTCTAAATGCAATAAAAGAAAGAAAATAGTTATATATCTTTATCAACTCAGTATTATCCAAATAAAACCCAACAGCAATATGTTTCCAAGTAATTGTGAAATTAATACAGGTACTTGCGACCTTCCATATATGTCGTACATTAATACAATCAAAAATAAGGTGTTTTGTGTTTTCGATTTCATTTCTACACAGTTTACACTTATTTGTTACAGTGTTGTTCCATTTGCTAATAAGGAGATTATTACTCAATAAGTTGTGTATTAGTTTATAATTAAACTCTGCTAAAGATTTGTCTTCAATGTATTTAACTTTCAATAAAAATATTGATTCCCATTCCTTTTTATCTGTTATTTGGAACTCTCTACTTAACCTTGTAAGCGAGGGTTTTTGGAATTTATGCTTTATCAAAGTAGAATAGAAAATTTTAGTTTTATGTTGTAAACATAAATTTTTATCAATATTTTTGGTTTTAATGTAGGGAATTTTAGAAAAATCATATCCGAGTTCAAATTTTTTGAAAATATGTCTTATCATCTTATACTCGCATAGCCAGTTCGTTTTCTTAGTAAGACAATCATAAATTTGTTTACCTGATTTTAATAGCCCATCCTCATTAAAAATGTCTTTAACATATAAAATTCCACTTTTTATCCAATCATCAAAACATATTGATTTACCTTTGAAGAGAAAATTTGCATTTGACCATATTGGCTGAAGAAGGAATTTTTCAGTGGAGTTAAGAGTTTGGTTTGTGTTGTCTTGACAAAGGTTGAAGCAAGAAAACACCTGTTTATAAAACACTGGAAAATTTTTAAGAATGCCATAATTGTTAGTTGATGTTTCAGAAGTCTTAACTAAATAATCAATGTCAAGATTTAAAGTTTTGCTGAAACTTTCTGCATATTTTTTAATGATATGATTACTTGTAATAAGGCGTGGAATCCACATGGCCTTTAGGGCTTTAAGTTTAGACTCTATATCGACTACACCTATCCCTCCATCTTTAATATCCCCTATCAATGTGTTCCTTTTGATTCTATCTTTTTTATTCCATAAAAAATTAAATATCAACCTATTGATATCTTTTATAAACTTAGGATCGGGTAATTCTAAAATGCTTGCAACATAAGTCAATTTTGATAAAGCCAATGAGTTAATGATTGTACATTTTCCAAATAATGATAGTTTTCTTCTCTTCCATGATTCAAATAACATTTCAATTTCGTGATATATTTTCATCCAGTTTTTATTGTAACATTCAATCTTATCTTGACCTATATGAATACCTAAACATTTTACGGCTTTCTTAGTTACCTTTATTCCCTCTACTGTTTCAAGCTGGTTTCTCAGGTTTCCGAGTAAAATACATTCTGTTTTTGTGAAATTTATTTTTGACCCTGCTAATTCACAGAAACTTTTAATGGTGTTTATTGCATGTTTTAGAGAATCGGTATCACTTAAAGCCAGTGTCATGTCGTCTGCATGTTGAATATTTTTAATTTCATTTTCTAAGTTTTTATTTTTAAAACCGTGAATCGAATTATTTGATTTGATTTTATCTGATAGAATTTCTGCAACAAATAGGTATAAAATCGCAGAAATTGGACAGCCTTGCCTAATTCCCCTGTGCATCTGGCATGTTCTAGAGATCCAGCCATTATTTTTTAAACGGAAGATAGGATTTTTATAAAGTATTTTAATCCATTTAATAAAATTAATTCCAAAATTAAATGTTTCTAGAGTTTTGAACAGAAAATTCCACTCAACTGAATCGAATGCTTTCTCAAAGTCGAGAAATAATAATAAGCCCTCTTGATTATTGTTTTCCCAGTAATCAAAAATATCTAATATTAATCGTGCGTTGCTTCCTATAAATCTTCCTTTTATATATGCTGTCTGTTCGTTACTTATGTAATCATCGACAACTTTTTGTAAACGACGAGCAAATATGAATGCAATTATCTTGTAGTCTGTATTTGTAAGGCTAATAGGTCTGTAATTTTTTAATAGGGATTTCTCTCCTTTTTTGTGAATTAATGATATGACAGCAAGTCGTTGGGAAAAAGACATTTCATTTGATAAAAAAATTTCTTTAAGCATTCCAAAAAAAAGTTCCGATAACTGATCCCAAAAGCATTGATAAAATTCAGTTGGTAAACCGTCTAGACCTGGCGATTTATTGTGTTTCATACTCATAACAGCTTCTCGACATTCATCTAAAGTTGGAAATTGGTCACAATTATTTCTCGCACTCTCAGATAAACATTTAATATTGCTATTATTTAAATAATTCTGAATGTCAGAAGAATTTATATTTTTAGTATCATACAGATTTTCATAAAAATTACACATTTCACTCAAAATATCTTCATCAGTAGTTAAAGTTTCTTTTCGTTCGTTCTGTAGTTCATTAAGAACATTCTGTGATTGATGCTTTTTTTCTAGACTTAAAAAATACTTGGTGTTTTTTTCTCCTTTGTCGATCCACTTAGCGCGTGACCTAATTTGAGCTCCTTTTGCTTTTTTATCATACATTTTATCATACATTTTACTACTGCTATTATATCTATGCACGCACATGTATGTATACATGTGTATATCTGTGTATTATATATACTTGTGTTATATCTGAAGCCACTATTCAGAGGGTCAGTCCTCTAATAGAGCTGCCCAATGAGTCGGATATGAACTGTCGTGATATGTGTGGACTCATTGTGGCAGCGGGGCGTTTTTGAAAAACAACAACCAAAAACTTATCTTTATTATACACACACTGCCAAATATGTTTCTTACGCAGTATTATTCCGTCACTTGAAATTATGTTGATGTAAATTAATAACTACAATTGTTTGACATATACTGTATCTATTTTGATTCCATGATAAAATAATAACCATATCTTATACACATTGTATCTTATACATGTATTTCATTTGTTTTGTATATTTGTATATGTTTTTGTCTTGTTTCATAAATAAAAATCTTGAAACTTGAAAAAAAAAAAAAAAAAAAAAAAAAAAAAAAAAAAACTTACTCTATCCCTGGAGCCTGAACCCACTGGTCATAAATTTCAGTTTTGGTAGAGGGTTCAATGTTCATTATAATCATGCAAAATGTCCAGAAGTGAAGATTTTCTAAACTTTTAGATATATGATTATTTTAACCCAACCCTGGGGCATGAACTTTGAACTGTGGGATGATGAATTTTACAGTTTCAGTAAAGAGTTCATTGTTTATTAGAATAACGATAATAATTTGATTGCTTGATGTCCAGGAGTAAAGAAGATTTCTAAAGCTCACATGAATTTTGATAGTTTTGGCCACACTGGGAGGAAGGGTCCATAAAATTCACAATTCCCCAACTCCCAACCCATAGATGTTATATACCAAATTTGGTTGACATTGGTGAAGCCGTTCCAAAGAATGATCTGAAAACACATGAAGTACGACAAATGGACAAAAACAAATAGCAAAAGGTCACCTGAGTACCTGGTGACTTAAAAGCCAACATGATGTATGGGGAATGAAGTTTGCAATAAACATGATAAAAGTATCAACCAAAAAAAGAAGGAAAAAAAAAAAGATGTGTTGCATTTTAAAACTCCATCAGTATATAAACTATTGCTTCACATTATGAAATATTAACTATCTGTACACATTAGATGGCTCATTGTTTTTAATCAAGTCCTGTTGGTTATACAAATACTTTTAGTGTTAAATCTACAGCAACTAGCATGGTACCACGCCATGCCCTTTTTAACTGCACCATGCCCTTTTTTTCTCTAGATTTTTAAAAAATATTTGTTAATATAAACAATTGTTCTTTATTTCACAAGGTTGATTGAAAAGTTTAAAATCAAGGCAGCAGGTATTAACTTTAAAAGAGGCTAAATGATCATTCTCTTTCTATCATAGTATGATACAATGAAAGTGCCCCGAAATTGTCTTGCCGCGACGAAAAGTGCCCTTTTGAACATATGATGTGTGCCCTCTCTAGATCCTAGATTTAACACTAACCTTTTATTATACAGTTGAACTTTGATATCTTAAAAACCATGGACATTTTGATGTGAGATGGAAGTCCCAAGTACATTGTTAAAAATGTATTATAACCTCAATATCTTAAACCCTTGGATATCTCGAATTTTTCTTCTTGCCCCATCTGGTTTGACTGTATAAAGTTTTCTATTTCGTGAGCCCTATTTTATATAAATGATTTGTGCTTTAAAAGATGGGGTTCACAACCTCATATAATCTGTGAATTCCTGTTTAGAGCAAAGTTCAAAAACTCTACATGGGTGTATAACAACTCTGGTTTGAGTTGCTTTTATCCATAAGGTCATTGAACTTGATTTCAAGTGACAGAAGGCCTCGGGGAAGAATAATGCAATGCATTAATTGAGTTACCTTCTTCAAAATAAAGCATTGCTTTTATTACATTATGTATTACATAATAGGATATTTTATTGTTTAAAAAAACTAATCATTGTTCCATTACTTTTGTTTTCAAACAGATGTGCCCTTTTCATTCCGTCCAACAGGTACCCCGATACTCACACAAAATGGTGATCATCCACAGACTAAAAACGGCAGAAACCAGCATCAACCAAAGAATAAGAATCTGTTCGATCTAGACTTCCCTGGGCACTGAGCATTGATAACATTCATATGCATGAAACATAGAACTTGTGATTCATTGTAATTTAAATAAAAAATTACTGTTACATTAAAAATTCCAGACAACAGAAAGCTTGTTTCAGTATTTATATAATTATCATGATAATGAACAATGCCAGTATATGATCAATTTACTACAGCTAAATTCATTCTTCTAAGGATTTTGAGTCAATCATATACTGTGTTTTTAAACTTTTCAAGTAAGATTTCAAGTCCTCCTTATTGAGTTTGGAGTTGCGAGACAGCTGAATTAAACGTGCTGAAAGCTTGAATATTATTCTCTTTTCTTTCATTTCCTTGTCCACTTCATTCTGTCTCTAAAAGTTCATACAGGAATACATCTTTAACTATTGCATCAAAAGGCAATTGAAACAGTAATGAATATTCATGAAACTTAAATTACCCCTTTCTTTGCAGATATTGAAATAGCCAAGGTCTTGGCTTTTTCTATGACTTCCCTTGAAAGTGTTGACAATTCTGCTAGTCTTATGCCTATCAATGCAAAACAGAATACTTGTACTATTAATATAAAATGGAAATGCAATTGGACACATATATAAAGTATATGCCTGCAAGAACTAGAACCGTCCTAATGGGATCAATACCCCTGCAGGGCACATTGGATGGTGGGATATGATGAATTTGTGCTCATTGAAAAATAAATGTTCATGTATTTTAAGATATACTCTGGACAATGTCAAACACCTTCCCCCTCTCCTCTCAAAATGGAAAAAAATATCTTCAACTTTCTTGAATGTTGAAAAATTCGATCAAAATAGCAGGTGCACAGCTTCATTATTCATAGAAGATGTACATGTAGTTTCAAATCTGTTGGATATACTCTGGATTGATTGATTGATTGAATGTTGTTTAATGTCCCTCTCGAGAATATTTCACTCATGTGGAGACGTCACCACTGCCGGTGAAGGGCTGCAAAATTTAGGCCTATGTTCGGCGCTTATGGCCTTTGAGCAGGGAGGGATCTTTATCGTGCCACACCTGCTGTGACACGGGACCTCGGTTTTTGCGGTCTCATCCGAAGGATTTAGTCGCCTCTAACGACAAGCAAGAGGGTACTGAGGACCTATTCTAACCCGGATCCCCACGGGAAGATATGCTCTGGACAAACTATGTCTATGGACAGACAGACAAGGTGATTCCAGTATATTCCCTCCCTACCCTGCGCCTAAACTTCGTTTGTGTGGGGTATAAATGTATCTTAGATCTTCAATACTGGTCAATATCAAGTAAAATATATACATCATTTATTTCATTGCTACAGACTTTACAATGTATGACTAAGGTAGCTCCATCCTCATGTGATGTCATAGGTTTTTGCAAAATCTTTAATTAAACTTTGTGCATGATAGAAATATATCTTTTGGAAAAAATTTATTCACTGAATAAAATAATGAATTTGGTAAAATATTGATACTGAAAAAGCTTATATTTTCCATAAATAATCATTCATTTAAAAAAAATTCTCAAAGCCAATAACTCCTATGCTGTTATGTTCTCCACAGTATGTCTATTATAAAATGATTTCCCCCAATATCCACAATTAATCTATGCACATTTATAAAGTAGCATTTTTTTAAAAACTGTTGACATTAGAAATTGGTCATTTGTTTAAAAGTTTTTATATATCTTTATCATTCTTTTTAATGAAATTGAGCGATTTTCTGATGTTGACATATACTATAATTTATGTATGTCTGACATCTTTAAATATAGTGGCAACATACGCATTTTCTTTGGTTATTGATGAAATTAAAGTATGTTAAGTGGAAATTTTAAAATACAGTTTTTCCACTTTCAACCATTAATAAAAAAAAATTAATGAATTAATTAAAACTGATAATTCCCATGAGAATGGAGCTACCTTGAATGAGAGAAGCTGTAGATTTTCATGCATGCCATTGTGCATTGTTATAATAACAATTATACACCCTATCTTTCAGTCATATATACAGTTTTAAAGTTTCTCAGAGATAGACAAAATGGGTATGATTAAACATAAGGTAAATTCATAAAATGTAACAATAGAAGGATGGGTGGATGGTGGTAGAGATCAATATGTTGCCAACGCTTTCTAGACGTTCCGTACCATAATTAATCCGTCCCTTAGTCGATTCGTCCCATTACCGATCCGTCCCCTAGTTAATACGTCCCCTAGTCGATCCGGCCCAGAAAAAATAATATTTTTCCAAGTGCTATTTACAGTACTGAATTGATTTAATTCATCTGCATATTTCATCTTCTTTTTATCATAACAAATGTCTCTTCTTTTAAAAGCAAGAAAAACATACTTTGCCAAAGCATTTAAGGTATTTGTTCCTCCATATTGAAATAAGCTTTCAGTATTTCCCAAAAAGAAGAGATGTTTTGATATTTGACAGCTTTTTCTAAGATCATTATACACATCACAATATTCGATAAAGTAGGCTTAATTTTCAATACAAAGAATATCTTTTGTTTTTAAACAAAATTTACATACTACTTTTTGAATTTCGCAGGTAATTATTATTAAATGGATTTTGATGCATATCTTGGACACTTTTGAGCCTATGATCATCTAAAGTTGTCAGTTGATGGATCATGGGATCTTAAAGTGAGTCATGTGAAAAGTATGTCACCATGACCTACTTTCTGAATTTTATGGCTAATCATTTATGAATACATTTTAGGTTGTTATTTCAGATACCGAGAGGTTTAGATTCATCAAACCTTGTAAGTTGATGCGTCTAGAGGCCTCAAAACATATTTATAAAACAAAGTAGGTCACAGTGACCTACTTTTTGAATTTTGCAGACATTAAAATTTCACATTTTCAATTTTAGATGCATATTTTGGACACTATGAAAGCTAGGATCATCAAACTTGGTCAGTTGATGCATCCTGAGTCTTCATAGTTTGTTGACCAAAAAGTAGGTCACCATGACCTACTTTTGGAATTCGACGGCTATAGTTTAATTTTTCAGATACTTTGACTTACAATTATCAAACTTTGTCAGTTGATGCATGTTGAGTCTTCAAAGTGTGTTGACTAAAAAGTAGGTCACCGTGACCAATTTTTGGATTTTGACGGCTATATTTGAATATTTCAGATACTATTTGACTTACAATCATCAAACTTTGTCAGTTGATGGGTCTTGAGTCTTCAGAGTGTGTTGACCAAAAAATAGGTCACTGTGACCTACTTTTGGAATTTGACGTTTATATCTGAATATTTCAGATACTATTTGACTTCAATTATCAAACTTTGTCAATTGATGCATCTTGAGTCTTTGGAGTGTGTCGACCAAAAAGTAGGTCACTGTGACCTTCTTTTGGAATTTGACAGTTATATTTGAATACTATTTGACTTGTCAGTTGATCCATCTTGAGTCTTCAGTGTGTCGACCAAAAGTAGGTCACCGTGAGTATGCATAGTAAATTCGGTATTTAGCACCCCAACCATCTCTTTGTCCCTTGAAAAAATTCAAGTAGAAGAGAAATATGTACTACCCAGATATGCACGTAGATTAAGTAACTTCATTTGTAATTATTTTGATTGCCTAATCTAATAGTGTACTGTATGATATCCCCTTCATACACTATCATGTGATAGGTCTTTAAAACCTTGTTAATTGATGAATCTTGGTTAGTGAGAATTTTTGCCTGTTCTACAATGTATCAGAAGAGCGATTCTAGGCCCATGGGCCTCTTGTTATTTTTATACTCCTACACATGTATTTCAGTTTTATATAATATTTTATTATACAGTCAAGTAGTTGAAACTTGGAACTAGATCAAATGTTGTAATTTATTTATTTGGTTGATATATTTTTCCAAACGGACACTGATTCTTAAACAAGTTTAAATTAATTTACTCAAAATTTTGTATAAAAATTCAGTATTTACACCAATAATTTAAAAACTCCCACTTTATTTTTAGTTCCATTTGAAATTTTAAGAAAATTATGTGAAATTCTAGAAATTAACATAACTCCTAATATGTCCTTTTAAACTCTCATAGATGTATATTTTGTAGCGCTCTTGCTGAAGAAATGAAATGGCCAACTCAGAAATTCAAAGGGAAAATACCAGCTTCCAATAATAGACTGGCATGTTATTTTTAAATATAAGGCCAACGTTTTTAATGTTTTGTTAACCAAGATGAATAACTGTTGCAGTTTAGTATTACTGACATTTATATAAATCATTCTTTAATCAATAAACCATGTTCCTACTTGGAATGAAATTTACAATATTTTCATAGGTGCATTCATATCACAAAACAACCATTTTACATATGGCATTACTTTAATTCAAGCTCACTGTCTTTTTCTGACATGGCTGCAGCACTTTTAATATATTTCATCAGTTCATTTGCCTTTGGTTGGTAATTAGAGTGTTTAGCTTTGCCTAAATGTCATATGACAGTTGCTACATGAGTTTTATATCTACTTTTGAAGGAGTCAAACTGTAGAAAAGTTATTTTCCTCCCATGACCTATTTTTATCTTCAACATGCTGTGCATTTGTGCCCCTTTTCTTGTAGTATTCATTTAGCTTTTCGTTAGCCACATTATGGGTTGAAAGTCCTTTGCACATTTAGGAACCGGTTAGTGAAAATAAACTATTAATTCGGAACTTAACAGTCATCTCAGAATAAATTCCTTTTTTAAAGTCAAAACTTGCAAATATTGGAGGTTATTGTGAAAATAACTAATATTTGTTAAAATATATGTATCAGTGTCATTTATAAATCCCCTAAAAATAGACCCCCCCCCCCCCCCCCAAAAGAAAAGAAAGAAAAATAGATTGGAAAAATATAGGACTCGAACTCGGAATCTATGCTTCAAGTGTATGATATTACTGAGCACCTAAACCACTAAGCCAACCTGAGACATGTAAATTTTAATGTTTCACGTTTGACAGGTTGCTAAATCTCAAGGTAAAATTTTGAGAATGATTTATTCTCCCCTCATATTTTAGTCATTTTCAACAAGACGCCCACAAGCCTTATTGGTCACCTGAGTACTAGTGAAAAAGTATCACAACTCCCAAGGGCTATGAAATCTAGAAAAAAAAATCCCTGTTCTGAATATTTAACGTAGTTCCACACTCGTGTGACGTCATAGGATTTTGCAAAGTCAATAATTTAATGATAGGAACATAAATTTTGTTGGAATCTTTTTCAATAGTTATTGTAAAAAATCTTGTTAGCCATAAAATATTTCAAAATTCTTAGTTATATTTGAATAGTCAATTATATGTTTCAAAATATTGAATCCAAGGACAATAACTCTGTTTTCATTCAATTATTTATCAAGTCCATAATGTGATATATTTCCTTTATTTTTGACAAACATTTTACCAAGGTGATAAGGAATCATTATCTGTGTTTTTTCATGAAATTACATACAATTTTAATCCCGAGTGATTTAAATAGCTCAGCTGTATGGTGCCAGACTTCAGTTTTTGATGGGGGTATACATAATCTGGAAGCTATAGATTTGAAATTATTAAGGAAAGGTATGGATTTTTTCCCATGAATAACTATAACAGATGTAACTCTACTAATATAAACAGAAAAAATGATATGTAAACCATTGCTATAAGGAAAATGCGTCCACATTTGTTTGTTTTTTAACATTTTGGGGAATAACGCTAATTCAATAATTTTCCACATATTATTCTAAAACTTGATGAACATATTGAAAATGACATGTGTTTTAGTTATTGACATGTTTCCCGATAAATAAATGCAATTCAAAAAATATTTTGTTGTTTTTATATTAAAATAACAACAAATAACTGTTTCCAATGAATTTCATAAAAATCTACATCGGGGTATATGACTTTAGTGGTGTATGTAATGAAAATTAATATGGAAACCCTTAACTGTTTTGCCTTTTTTCATTACTCTGAATGTTAATTTATTGATTCCAAACAAAAAAATGCTACCTAAACCCCAAAAATCCAGGACTAAGGACCTACCTTAAGCTAAATTCTAAAGTTCATCAACAGTATAAAACAGTACGTGTTCTTAAAACTTTCAGTCCACAAAAGTGCATACACTGATGAAAGGCTTTACATATTAAATATGATAGATGTATTAACATTAAAACATCAAAAGATATTACTAATTTGGACCCATCCTAGAGTTAAAACCCTAGGTTGTGAAATTCACAATTTTTTTGTACATCCTTTTCTGCTATTCCTAAGTATGCATATAGATTTTATACAGTATCAGCAAACTTACACATAAATTTAAATACTATATACTAAGTTTGGCCCCACCCTGGGGGTCAGAACCCCTACTCTGGGGATCAACAAATTAACAATTTTGGTAAAAGACTACCTGCTCTTTCTAAATATACTTTTAGTTTCAATTTAGTATCAATAACACTAAAGAAGATGTTATTTAAGTGTTTTACACATAAACACTATATAGTAAGTTGGGCCTCCGCCCTGACGTCAGAACCCCTACCCCGGGGATCATCAAAATTACAATTTTGATAGAGGCCTTCCTGCTCTACATCACTATGCATTTAGTTTTTTCGTAAACATGTGCAGTTCTAGAGAATAAGACTTTTCAAAAATGGTCAATTTTGGGCAGTTTTTCCCCACCCCTAAGGCCCCAGGGGTGCAGGAATCCTCAAATTTACAATTTATGTCCCCCTTGTTCCAAAGATGCTTCATACCAAATTTGAATAGAATTGGAATGATAGTTAAAAATGTCTACTGTTCACACATTTAATAACTGACCATTTTGGCCCCACCCTGATACCAAAACCCTTACCCCTGGGATCATCAAATTTACAATTTTGGTAAAGGACTACCTGTTCTACATCACTATGCATTTAATTTTTCTTACACGTATGCGGTTGTAGAGAAGAAAACTTTTGAAAATTGGTCAATTTTTGCCCCACCCCTAGGGAGTTGAGTCCTGAAATTTACAATTTGTGTCCCCCTTGTCCCAAAGATGCTTCATACCAAATTTGAGAAGAATTGGACTGATAGTTATCAAGAAGAAGTTAAAAATGTTCAATTGTTAACGCACAACGCAGGACAACAACCAATTAGAATATGTCACCCGAGTTTAACCTTAAGGTATTTCCACCCTCCTGTGACATCATAAGATTTTGCAAAGTCAATGATTAATAATATTTATGCACGACAGGAACATAAATTTTATTGGATTTTTTTCAATAGTTATTGTAAAAAATCTTGTTAACAATAAAATATTTCAAAAGTCTAAGTTATACATGAATTATCAATTATATGTTTCAAAATAATGAATCCAAGGGCAATAACTCTGTTTTCATTAAATTACATGTATTTATCAAGTCCATTATGCAACAGATTTTCTTTATTTTTCACAAACATTTTGTATATTTTTTAAAGAAACAGTTTCATGAAATTGTAATGAATACTATTATATCATTACAACCCGTTTTTGTTAAATTTTGATAATGCTGTGTAAGGAAAATTGCAATTTTCTGACGTTGATAACAGGCATATTGTGCTAATTGATAAAAAATTTATTGATACCACAACATACTTATTTTATCCTTTTTATTTGTTTCTAAGATATAATATTTGAAGAATCAACAATCAAACATAAGATTGAACCTATAATTCTAGAGGGGTGGAATTATCTTAAACCAAAATTTCTCAAATTGGCTTATGTATTCATACTCAAATAAAACAATTTTAATGTCTATTTCTGGTTTAGGGTGGACTTTTGCAACAGTATGCAATTCTTTAGGTCAATTATGTTACATCTATTATATACTCTATCTAATCATGATGATGTTTATGCCTATCAAATAAGATACTATCAAGATATAGATATCTTTGAGTAATTTGGGTAAACACTAGTATAAACTAACATTGTATAGCAGAATGATATTCAAGAAAAAAGTATATATGTAGGCAAAATTGCATACCAAGTGCGCTATACCTCTTTGATATAATGAATTTTTTCGTACATCAAATGCAAAAAGGTCATTATTCATTCCCATTACAAGTATTAAACTTTAAATCTGTATTATTAGGAGACATGATTACATATTTATTTTATGTAATGATTGATTTGTGTTGCTTATGTTGTGTTGACACCAATTTACAAATCAAGTAAATCTGGAGTCAATTTTAAGTGCAACAAGAGGCCCATGGGCCACATCACTCACCTGAGTCACCTTGGCCCATATCTGAAGACTTTCCATATATATTTGCATGTAAAACCTTAGTCCCTATTATGGCCCAAACTACCCTTTGCAAACTTGAATCTACACTTTGTCAGAAAGCTTTCATGTAAATGTCAACTTCTTTGGCCCAATGGTTCTTGAGAAGAAGATTTTTAAAGCTTTTTCCTATATTTGTATGTAAAACTTTGAACCCCCCCCCACTTGTGGCCCCATCCTACCCCCCAGGGGCCATGATTTGAACAAACTTGAATCTGCACTATGTCAGAAAGTTTTCTTGTAAATATCAGCTTTTCTGACTCAGTGGTTCTTGAGAAAAAGATTTTAACTATATATTTGTATGTAAAACTTTGATCTCCCTTGTGGCCCCATCCTACCCCCGGGGGCCATGATTTGAACAAACTTGAATCTGCATTATGTCAGGAAGCTTTCATGTAAATCTCAGCTTTTCTGGCTTAGTGGATCTTGAGAAGAAGATTTTTAAAGTTTTTCCCTATATATTTGTATGTAAAACTTTGATCCCCCCTTGTGGCCCCATCCTACCCCCGGGGGCCATGATTTGAACAAACTTGAATCTGCATTATGTCAGAAAGTTTTCATGTAAAAATCAGCTTTTCTGGCTCAGTGGTTCTTGAGAAGAAGATTTTTAAAGATTTTCCCTATATATTTGTATGTAAAACTTTGATCCCCTATTGTGGCCCCATCCAACCCCAGGGGCCCATGATTTGAACAAACTTGAATCTGCATTATGTCAGGAAGCTTTCATGTAAATCTCAGCTTTTCTGGCTTAGTGGTTCTTGAGAAGAAGATTTTTAAAGTTTTTCCCTATATATTTCTATGTAAAACTTTGATCCCCCCCTTGTGGTCCCATCCTACCACCGGGGGCCATGATTTGAACAAACTTGAATCTGCAATATGTCAGGAAGCTTTCAGGTAAATTTCAGCTCTTCTGGCCCAGTGGTTCTTGATTAGATTTTTAAATGACTCCACCCTATTTTTGCATTTTTGTGATTATCTCCCCTTTGAAAGGGACATGGCCCTTCATTTGAACAAACTTGAAAGCCCTTTACCCAAGGATGCTTTTGGCCATGTTTGGTTGAAATTGGCCCAGTAGTTCTGGAGAAGAAGTCGAAAATGTGAAAAGTTTGACAGACGGACAGACAGACAGACAGACGGACAAAAAGCGATCAGAAAAGCTCACTTGAGCTTTCAACTCAGGTGAGCTAAAAAGGTCATGTTTAGAACACTGTAGCTCAATAACAAGCATTGTGACCCCAGTATTTTTTTTTTTATTTTCTAATTCTCCTTCAATGTAGAAATCAAAAATACACTTCCTAAAAAATTTACATTACTCCAAATCTCAGGTGCAAATATCTTTAAGAATGAAAATCTGTTAATCATTTTTATGCCCCCATAATCAGAGATTCAGGGGCATATAGTTTTTGGTCTGTCTGTTTGTCTGCAAAAAGTTTTGAATGCTAAGTGTTAGTACTTTCATATTTCACATGTGTACTCCTTTGATATCATGACCTTCACCTTGAACTTTGACCTATTTTTGGAAAAAAAAAATTATCCTTGGCTATAACTTTTGGATCCTTAGTGCCAAGTTTTTCATATTTCACATGTGTATTCCTTAATTGTGACAAGACCTTTCTTTTTGTACTAAAATTACTTTGCTGCCATATGGGGGGGTATCAGTGTTTCACAGACACATCATGTTAAGTGGGTTGCCAATATTATATACCTTGTTCTTAGAATATCTACATTGTGTTACTTCATAGGTCAACTTAACAAATGCGAAATCAAGAAATTGTTTTGCATGTGCTGAAAACCTAGACGCACATACATATAATATTTATTAGCTCAATCATTTAGGAATTTTAATAGGTATTTCAATTAATTCGCCCAAAGGACACATGCTCTTCACAAAGCACTAGCCCAAATCTAAAATTTACTGGCCCCAGACCCTAAATTATTTGAGCTTTGGGTTTGGTTTGAATATAACTTATTGTTATACAATTACAAAGGGATTGGACACAAGTGCTAAAAACTCAAGACTGCCCTCTCCCTAATACTATTGTACATAATACGGTTAATCTTTGTGCCAAGTATGAGCCTCCAACATCCTTTGATAGGAGAGTTATGGTATGAACATTTCTTCCTAACCTTTTTTTTAACACTACAGACATTGACTTGGTAAGATATGCTGGGTTCAGTCTACTCCATTAATGATTTACCATAGTGCTCCTCCTTGTTCTGCCCCTTTGTAAGTACATGGGTATACACCACTTTCTCAGTCTGATCCTCCTCATTAAATGATTTATGAATCATGAAACAATAACTGAAAAAAATATACAGTTTCACGTTTATTTTTATGCTGATTTCACTTACAGTCAATTAAAAAGAGTTTGATGGATAAATTATTCATATCATAAAAATTATCATAGAATTTATCCTCTAATCCATGAGCTAGAGACCACTGCCTACCATGACATGGAACCTTAAGCAAGTTTTTTTTATAGGTCTAGTGTATAAATGTACAAGAGGCCCATGGGCCTAGAATTGCTCTTCTGATACATTGTAGAAGAGGCAAAATTTCTCACTAACCAAGATTCGATCATCAATTAACAAAGTTTGATGATGTTAAGTCAAATAGTGCCTGAAAATATAAATGTAACTGTCCAAAAGTAGGTCACGGTGACCTACTTTTGGTTGACACACTGAAGACTCACGATGCATCAACTGACAAGTCAAATAGTATTCAAATATAGTCGTCAAATTCCAAAAGAAGGCCACAGTGACCTACTTTTTGGTCGACACACTCCAAAGACTCAAGATGCATCAACTGACAAAGTTTGATAATTGAAGTCAAATAGTATCTGAAATATTCAGATATAAACGTCAAATTCCAAAAATAGGTCACAGTGACCTACTTTTTGGTCGACACACTCTGAAGACTCAAGACCCATCAACTGACAAAGTTTGATGATTGTAAGTCAAATAGTATCTGAAATATTAAAATATAGCTGTCAAATTCCAAAAGTAGGTCATGGTGACCTACTTTTTGGTCAACAAACCATGAAGACTCAAGATGCATCAACTGACAGAGTTTGATGATTCTAGTTTTCATAGTGTTCAAAATATGCATCTAAAATTGAAAATGTGAAATTTGAATGTCTGCAAAATTCAAAAAGTAGGTCACTGTGACCTACTTTTTTTTATAAATATGTTTTGAGGCCTCTAGATGCATCAACTTACAAGGTTTGATGATTCTAAACCTCTCGGTATCTGAAATGACAACCTAAAATGTATTCATAAATGATTAGCCATAAAATTCAGAAAGTAGGTCATGGTGACATACTTTTTACATGACGCAGTTCAAGGTCCCATGCTCCATCAACTGACAACTTTTTAAGATAATAGGCTCAAAAGTGTCCAAGATATGCATCAAAATCCATTTAATAATAATAATTACCTGCGAAATTCAAAAAGTAGGTCACCATGACCTACTTTGGAGACAATATGATATTAGGTCCTAAGATGCATCAACTGACAAAATTTAATGATCCTAGTCCTTATACTAAGCAAAATATCAAAGTTTTAACAAAACAAAATTTAAGGTCAACTTTGAAGTGACCTTGAGACCACACCCTTTGCCCCAGGATGATGCCTTGAACAATTCTTTATCTATAACCTATCTTCATCCTTATGAATAAGTTTGGTGATAATTTGCCCAGTGGTTCTTGAGAACATGATTTTTAGCAACCACTACTTTTGTTTGCATTTTCCTAATTATCTCCCCTTGTTAAAGGGTCACAACCCTAGTTTTAGTACAAATGAAAGCCCTTGGACCAAGGATATCCTTTGACAAAAATTGGCCAAGGGGTTCTTGAGATATAGCCCTTTTCCCAAAAAGTTGACGCACACTGCACGCCAGACATATGGCCATATGATTAGCTCTTTGAGCCTTCGGCTCAGAAAAGCTAATAAGCCTACCAAGTATGAAATCAAAGAGGCAAAGCACGTGTTCTCCAGTTACACATTACACAAGGTGTAGGAGACACTGTTGTGATATAAGTTGGTAATGATCTTAATTTGGGACATACAGACCTGTCAAGCAATAGGGAACATGTGGACATTGATATGTATCAGTCTAACAAGTCTGAAATCTGCGATAAAGCATTATCCAGTATTACACAAGATCCATTCTACATTCCATAAAACCTGTCTGACTTGGTACTATACAGGTAGTGACCTTGACCTTGGACATACTGACCTGCTGAGCAAAAGCAATCATGTGCACATTAATTGATGTATATCAACACTTCAAGTATGAAGTCTGTGATACAAAAGATTCTCAGATTCCCAACTCAGGGATGTGACTGAATTCCTCAGAAATCAGAGGAAAACTGGTCAAAAAGGGAGGAAAACACCTCACCCTACCTGGAAAAATATCATTTTCTGCCACTTTAGATCAAATCCAGAGTGTTTCATTTTTTCAAAAAATCGAGCAAATCAGAGGATTTCCTCTGAAAAGAGGAAAAATCACATCCCTGCAACTGCACAAGACAAAACCTGTCTGGTCTGGTAGTGGCATCTGCACTTTGATCATCGCAAGCCATGCCTATTGTCTCCATTTACACTACGTTTGAGGTAACCATGACCAGCGACAATGCACATTGATGTGTACAACAGTCTTTTAAGTATGAAGTCTGTTAGATAAGTGTAAAGCAATATCTTCGTTCCGGGGGGGGGGGAGGGGGGGGGCAATAAAAATAAAAATAGGTTTTCAATATGACATTCTCCTAAACATGAAATAGAAGTTGGTACACACTATTTAGTAGTGTTTATATTTATTACTAGTATTTAGTGATATTTGAGGGAAAGGAGTAAGTATTACTTCATAATTTTCCTTCCATGAATTATACATTCTCAATTCAACTTACTTTTGCACATTTGGATACAAGCTATCCAGTTGACTAAGATCCATGAAATGAGTTGCAAAGAATACAAATGCCTAGCAGGAAAACAAATAATATATCATTTATTATCATGTTTTAAGTTCAATTAGGCAATCTTTCTTTCAAATAAAAAGTAAACCATCCATCACTTTTCTTTTGAAAAAGATTATGTCACAGTGTTAAAAGTGCTGTTCATTTATTACAAATAATAAAAAGAGTATAAACATGTACATTCCCTTAAAAACATGGGAAAATTCAAGTTAAATCATCAAGAACCGAAACACTGATATCTAATTAAGACATATAATCCACACTATTTCTTCTAATTTGATGTAAGAAACACAGCATTTTATTGCCTGCCCTTGTTTTTCAATGAAAAGTTCCCATATCTTTTTCTAAAATATTATAAACAAATTGGAGAACATGCAAAAATGACTAATTTCTTGAATATTGACATTGTTGACAGATTCTGAGAGATAAATTTGTAGAAACAATACAAATCATGTTCTGCAATGAAATTGGTGTTAATGTGGGTGGAAAATAACACAAAGGTGCACTTTTTTCCATCTTCAATCACCAGAATATTTCTATAAATAACATACACAAGAAACCTGTGCATACACCCTTCATAAAAATAGACCGTATGTCAGGTTTTTTCAGCATGTATCTAATTTCTGCTTTGTTCACAATGATTTCCGAATCGCGGAAAATAAATCCGGGTAAATTTGATACAAAGTTTTGTTTTTGTAATAGAGTTATATATCATGCAGGTAATAGTACAATGAAAGTTATGTGTTCAGGGTGTTTTGTCTCCCCCTATATCTGATAAGCGCCATGTAGCAGGTATGTAGGCCTCTGTGTTTCTTTAATAAAGGACAATCTAATTAAATGGCCCACGTTCTTTGATTCAATCAATGTATAATTATACCTGAGCTACTCATACATGTAACGGTACATAGTTGATGGCTGTTTTAAACGAAAATAATTATCGATAAATATTATCCAAAATTTTTGGAAGTACATGTAGTACCATTATAGCTAACGAACATTGATTTACATCACTATACCACCAATACATATTTACAATATACTTGAGTGTAAACAAAAGTGCAAAATTGCTTTTGAAAACTGGTACGCAGCACAGGTGTGTGATCAGCTGAGCGCGTCTTCCAAAATTGACGAGGTGAAATTCGGTTTATCTCTCACCCGGATGAAGCCACTTGGAGCGAAATGGCAGACAAAGGTTTATGATTACATGCGAACAAAACCCGAAATCGTCAGAGATGGATTCAGAGAAGCAGGAATATAATCCATATTGAGATTTGATTATAATTGCGACAATAACTCAGAAATTCTGTAAATCGTTTTATTGACTGCATTTTTGCATAAAAAATTAAGAGTTATACACACAAATACTGGCCTTTTCCCTCAATTCCTTCATAAGTTAAAATAATCGTGAATTATATTTTCGCTATGACTTTGAAATAGTGAAAATTTGATTCACGTAAATTTAATATACTGCTTTAGTTTCTGATTCGCAGAAAAAACATGACACGGAAAAAACCTGATATATGGTAGTACATTTTGCTTCAAGGATGGAAAGCAAAATGAGCAAAACTTTATATATACACTGTAGTTGTTTATTTTAGTTTGTTCGATACATGATCAAGGTCAACATACGACTACAATAACAATTTAAAGTATCCAGGTACAAGACAAAGTGTGTATTGTATTTAGAGTGAGGGTAACATATAGTACAACATAAAATTGTATGGCAAAAGGTAGGAAAACATACTTTATATCCGAGAAGGTATTCACAGACCGAATGACAAATCCCTACACCTTCCTCTTGACTGGTCCCTGGAAGAGATAGTTGATTAATTTCATCAAGATCAAATTTTGTTCAGTATTACTAACTTCAAAAAAAGCTGCATAATTCTGCTTATAGTTTAGTTTAAACATATTCTATTGAGAAACTCAATAGGATCAGGCAACAGGCATAGCCTATGTAGGCCCTCTCCCATTTTGCTTATTTAGGTCACACATTTCTATCTCATGCACTTGACCCACTATCTTGTGCACTTGACTTTGCATCTCATACATTGTCCTATACCAGTATATTGTCTACGCGACATATTATCTCATACACTTGACATATTATCTCATACACTTGACATATCATCTTGAACACTCAACATATTTTCGGCACTCAAAATATTATCTTGAACATTCTACTTATTATCACAAGTGATAAGTTGAGCGATCAACAAATCCATCAGTAACTGCATGTCAACTTTTAAACTAAGATGGAGAGAGAAACAGTCATTGTGCTATATTCCTAATTTTACGTCACTCTTTCTATGCAATATCTAATGCATTACAGCGTATTGATTGCTTAATAATGATAATGCATATAAACCAGAGCATTCCCATTAAATATATTTGTATGCTGCAACATGCTTTATTAATTCCATAAGCAGAAAAATAGCACTTATGCAATTACAATCCATTGCAGAGTAATAATTCTATCAATAATAAGAGTAACCGTCTTGATAAAATGATAGATTGTAAGTCCTGCGCTAGAAATAATATGTCGAGCTCTTGAGATATTTGAGATAATGAATTGAGCACATGAGATAATGTTTGAGTGCTTGATACAGTAAGTTTAGCACACCTAGATAGCTAGAATATCCAGCGAACAAAATAAACAAATTATTTGTATGTCCTATACTTACACCACTGTTAACATCTTGCTTGAATTTAATTAATAGGTCCTAAACACTTAATTGGTATTATAACTAAGTGATATGGGTCTTTATAAATGAGAACTTAATTCAAAAACAAGATGCCTTACTGCTGAATGGTCAAATTTGTGTCACTTTATCTATATGGCTGGTGACATAATTAATACATGAAGAGATGAAGAACCCTACATAATCAATCATTACTCGAACTTTTAAACTGACATCATAGAAGAAATTGTATGCAGTTCATCTTCGTTAAAGTTACTAATGAAAGATTTTAAACTGACATCATAGAAGAAATTGTATGCAGTTCATCTTCGTTAAAGTTACTAATGAAAGATTAGATACAAATATGCCAATCACATTTTCATTTTTTTGGACATGAACTTTTTTATAAAATGAATTTATGAAAAATTCACTTATTTTTTTATCACACGTCGGTTAAAATAAAACAGATCAGGCACTGTACCAATCCACCTCATATATCACGTGCACCTGCATGCATGACGTCATTAAAACCAAAAAAACTGATTTATTTTACCAATACTACTTGCATACAGTACAAAACTGTACAAACCTCTTCCCAATTCGTCCATGATGATAAGAGATCTATGACCGACATTCTGTATGATGTAGTTTACTTCTTTCATCTACAAAGGTATATCACAATATTCAATGGTTTTAGAATACATTTTTAGATATAGGAAAAGAAAGAAAAAATAGAAAAATAAATCAATTGTTCTACATGCAGCTCTCAATGTTTTTGAAATGAATAACCAAGTCATACACTTGCAATGAATCTCAATAAAAATGATTCATTTGTAATGCCAGATAAAAGTTCAGTGTCGAACAAAAAACTAATTTTACATAGTTTTCATCAAGATCCCCTGTATTGTTCATGCATCATTCATGCTACATTGACCAGACAACAATAATGATATATCATGTTTATCATAAAGTGTACCATATGTCCACATAGTTTGCAACCTAATCACAGATATAGGGAAAGGGGAGGGGGGAGGGGGTATATAAATAGTGCATGTAGTTCAGGTGAGGGTAACAATGAAAATTTTTACGCAAAGAAAACCATTGTCATTCGAGATGCAGCCTCAACAACATGCATTGTTTTATTACACCGAGTGTCATACATTTAACATATATAACAAAGCATAAAAATGCAACTGAATTTCTTTTTTACCTAGATTTTGTCAAAAACTACAAGTATTAAGAAACTTTCAAAACAGTGAAATTAATTCCAAATGAACAAGTTCAGAATGTTACTCTCTGCGATAGTTATATGGTACATGTTAATACCAATACATTTGTTTCTTTTAATCAATCGATTAATTCAAAGTGTCAAAATCTACTAAGGTATCAAGTTTATCTTATAGAATTATACATAATGGGACTAAAAGTTTACTTCAAAAGAGTTTCAAAAGATCGAGACTTTGAAAGCGCTTATCAATATATGGAAATAAATTGATCCCCAGGAGATTACTTTGATAGATTGAGAACTTCAAGAGATCGAAGTTCACACCATCTTGTTTCACCTCGCTGTATTATGATTAAGGAATTATCAGAAGTTATCAAAATTTCATTGTAATTTAATCTAAATTCAACATGGTTAGCGTGTAAATACTTTATTGTGATTCCTATATAAATATATAATTATTCTAAATTTTATCTAAAAACTTTGAATGTCAGTCTGAACTTATACCAGCAATTAGCATTCTGTTTAAAGAATGTTTTCCTGACTGATAATTCTCTTAATTTTAAGATTAATATCTACATCCAATTTTATTTTTGTTTCTTGTGCCTTACATGTATACTGATGTATATCTTATTCATTATTGGCTTAAGTATTACTATGGTCAAAGATTTCTTTAATTTCTCAGGAAATTTCATTACATTACTTTCATTCTTAAATATTTTTTGCAGGTTTTCTCGTTAAAATCTTGTGTGATTGTTCATTTATAATATTAGTCTTCATGATCATGTATAATCATTCTGTTAATGAATGCTTTTGCATTGTTCAGGATCGTGCATGCATCCTGATTGTGCAAGCAGTTTGTCAAGAATAATATTGTAGGGACAGCATCCAATTTAACTTTCAGCTATACTTGAAATTTAGTATAAGTACCCGCTTACCTCTAACATGAATGTATATAGGTACCCGCTTACCTCTAACATGAATGTGTATATGTACCCGCTTACCTCTAACATGAATGTGTATAGGTACCCGCTTACCTCTAACATGAATGTATATAGGTACCCGCTTACCTCTAACATGAATGTATATAGGTACCCGCTTACCTCTAACATGAATGTGTATAGGTACCCGCTTACCTCTAACATGAATGTGTATATGTACCCGCTTACCTCTAACATGAATGTATATAGGTACCCGCTTACCTCTAACATGAATGTGTATAGGTACCCGCTTACCTCTAACATGAGTGTGTATAGGTACCCGCTTACCTCTAACATGAATGTATATAGGTACCCGCTTACCTCTAACATGAATGTGTATAGGTACCCGCTTACCTCTAACATGAACGTGGAAGAGTTGGATTCTATGTCATCATCACTTCCAATTCTGGAGAAAATTTGGTCTGTGATTCTGAAAGAGGCGTACTCTGCAGAAACGAAGCAGCCAATCTGAGCCATAATTTGTAATAACACCACCTGCCTCAGGTAGGTACTCTTGCCACTCTGTAATGAAATTATAGGTACATGTATTATTAATCCAGCTGTATTACAGTTCCACAAATTTTGAAAATTTTCATTTTTACTTTTCCACAAGTTTTATTACATTTCCTCAAAACACACCCTTCAGCTATTGTAACTATAGCACTACATTACCTGTGTGTTACCAGTGGCAATGAGTTTAAATCTCATTGATTTAAATCTCCAACTTATATGGAAATTATCTCTTGTAGATATACATGTAATCAGTTATATGTTTTTACAATATGTAGAAACCAATAGGCAGAAACCATGCACATTACTATAGATCCCTTTTATTTTGTGAAACCTCATTTTTGCGTGGATACGATCAGATGTATTTTTTTTTTTACAAGACAAAACTTTCACTACCGGTAATCATTATCTATTGCTAAGTCTTCTATATGGTCAAGTTTATTCACTAGAACTAAATTTTCGTGAAGGCTAGTCCAATGAAAAAACATGTAAATAATAGTATATCGCCTATAAAATGAGATTTACAAATGTACAGTATTTGACAGATATTCCTTCAGATTATAGAATACAGTACTTTGAAAAATGGTGATGTTGAATACAGGTATAAATGTAAATTTTATGTTTGAATTCAAAATTAGTGATGTAAATTGGTTTTCAAGAATTCATTATTCGCTAAATCTATTGGTATTTACTTTATAGATGTAGTGCTGCAAAACAATGCAAAGCATCAGTAACTACAGACCTCTAGGGATTTGCCATTGTAAGAAGCAAATATCACCACATACATAGTTTGACTGAACACAAGACAGATCAAGACACAACAGCTGCTGTAAGAATTCTAATGTTGTTTCTCAGCATCCTTCCAAGGTTATCCAGAGTGAAATTGTCAGACAATAATAAATGTCTAAGTCTAAAAAGTCTAAAAGATCTAGAAAGTATTGCAATGGCAATCTATAGAGAATGACGCGAATACATGCCAACATTACCAAAGTCAAGGACGAATTTCAAGAAGTTCTGAGAAAAATGGATGCAAATCTAACAAGAGGCCCATGGGCCACATCGATCACCTGAGCAGCAGTTCCTAGCAATAAACAAGCTTGAGCAAAACTATCATTATGCAAGCAGCTTGGTTCAGAAAAAACTTTTCAAAGGTTGTTTGACTAAAATCTCATTAATTAGCAAACTTAATTATTAAACTTGACTACAAATTCATTAAATATCACATGCATGCACTTGTAGATGGGTATGGCCTTTCATATTAACAAATTTCATCTAAGGATGCTTTGTGGCATTTAGTTTGGTTTCCTTCACATGTAAAACTTTGATTCCCTATTTTGGCCCCACCCTAACACCAGAGGTCGTAATTTTTACAAACTTAAATTTTCACTTTGTCTGGAAGCTTTCATGTAAATTTCAGCTCTTCTGGGCCTGTGGTTCTTGAGAAGATTCTTAAATGACCCCACCCTATTTTTGTGATTTTCTCCCCTTTCAAGGAGGCATGGCCCATCATTTGACCAAATCTGAATCCCCTTCACCTAAGGATGATTTGTACCAAGTTTGATTGAAATTGGCCCAGTGGTTCTGGAGAAGAAGTTATTCCTATATATGAGCATGTAAAATTTTGATCCATATTTGTGGCCCCACTTGGGGGCCATGGTCTGAACAAATATGAATCTTTCACTTATAGCTAGGTGCTTCTTGATTACAACATTTTCCCTAATATATATTCATATGTATAACTCTGATCCCCTATTGTGGCCCCAACATACCCCTAAGGATCGTGATTTTAACAAATTTAAATCTCCACTGTGTCAGGAAGCTTTCATGTAAATTTCAGCATTTCTGGCCAAGTGGGTCTTTAGAAGATTTTTAAGTGATCCCACCCAATTTTTGCATTTTTATAATTATCTCCACTTTGAAGAAGGCATGGCCCTTCATTTGAACAAACTTGAATTGCTTTCACCTAAGGATGATTTGTATCAAGTTTGATTGAAATTGGCCCAGTGGTTCTGGAGAAGAAGATTTTCTGCATGTAAAACTTCGATCCCCTATTGTGGCCCCACCCTACCCCCCAGGGTCATGATCTAAACAAATTTGAATCTACTTTATATTAGAAAGCTTTCAGGTAAATCTTCACTCTTCTGGCCAAGTAGTTCTTGAGAATAAGATTTTTTAAGATTATCTTTATATATTCACATTTTTAACTTTGATCCCCTATTGTGGCCCCAACATACCCCTGGGGGTCATGATTTTAACAAACTTGAATTTCCATTATGTCAGGAAGCTTTCATGTAAATTTCAGCATTTCTGGCCCAGAAGATTTTTAAATGACCCCACTCTAGTTTTGAATTTTGGTGATTATATCCCCTTTGAAGGGGGCATGGCCCTTCATTTGAACAAACTTTAATCCCCTTTACTCAAGGGTGCTTTGTGCCAAATTTGGTTGAAATCGGCATAGTGATTCTGGAGGAGAAGATGAGAATGTGAAAAGTTTACGACAAGGACGACAACGATGCCAACGACAGACAACAGAAAGTTTTGATCAGAAAAGCTCACTTGAGCCTTCAGCTCAGGTGAGCTGATAAATCAGAAATGCTGGTATTAGTGAATGACCAAGACGCAAGTATTGTCATCCTCACCAGTAATACAAATCTACAGTGTCTTGGAAATAACATGGTTGATCTTCAATGATGGAACTTTTTAAGTGTTGTCCCAATTTTTTAATCAACTGCAAACCATTCACAGTTGCTGAAGTGGCATTTATATTCCACTTGTGTTCACATTCTTCCCTGCAAAATCTACAGAATGTTATTTAGAGAAGTGGAATCTGCTTATTTCATCCTACCAACAGAGAAATCTAGTTTTATCCACTCAATTCATTCACAATGACTTTGAGCAGTCCATCTTTACTGCCATCCATGCTACATTTCCAGCTGTATATATATTCCATCTTGGACAGAACTAGTGGTAGAATATTCACACAATAAGACTAAATATATCCAGGATTCGTAAATGGCTAACAAAGTTCTTTGGATTGGCATTCTTAGCACCAAAAGAAGTTTCACTGAAGATATCATAGGAGAAATACCACAGAATGATAGATGCATTGCTTTTGCAGACTACGTCATTTCAAATATATATTTTGCCACCGAATTAAAGTGTCCACCATAAAATGGGGCAAAAACTCCAAACATCACAACAAAAAGAACAACTAATGGACCAGAAGCGTTTCACTTACACTAATGGACCAGAAGCGTTTCACTTACACTTCAATTCTCAGATCTGTGGGGATCCGGGTTAGAATAGGTCCTCAGTACCCCTTACCCTTTGGATGAGACCGCAAAAACTGAGGTCCCGTGTCACAGCAGGAGTGGCACGATAAAGATCCCTAGCTCCCTGCTTAAAGGCAGTGAGCACCGAGCATAGGTCTAAATTTTGCAGCCCTTCACCAGCAATGGTGACATCTCCATATGAGTGAAATATTCTCAAGAAGGACGTTAAACAGTATACAATCAATCAATTCTCAGTTCTGTGCACCATACCCCACATATTTATTTTTATGGATTCTGATGTTTTGTAGAAACTGAAAACAACAATGTACATCAAAATCTGGTCCTTGACAGCAACACCACCAGTATAAAGAAAGAATGAAAACAACAAACTTGACTTAAATTTCTCTCAGAAAAGTATGAAAAAATACACCAGCAATGAAGTTGCCAGGAGAGAATTTTTAAGGACTGTCAAATACAAATTTGGTGCCAGAACATGTAAAATATGTAAGCACATGTGTTACGGTGGTATCAGCAACTTATATGCAATCATACATTTCTACATGTATGTAGTGCTACAGTGTTATTTTTTTTTTTTTATCAGTATGCAAAATTAGATGGTGCAAATGGGAGCTAATTTTCACAATCGATGTTATATCATGTATGTTGTATTGTGTTATTTTTTTGGAATAATAAATGTATTTTGATATACATATGTATCTACATTTTCTACCACAGGCACCTGAAGTATGGATTATTACTACCCCCCCCCCCCTTTTTCATAATTTTTTTTTTGGTGGCAATAATTTCTCTGAAATGTATGAATTCCCAGTCTATCTCATCCCTCTTTCGATTCATGTAATCATTTCACGCTTTTTGTAAGCTTTAGAGATTGGCCTTCTACTGGTGTAATAAAATGAACAAGGTAAGAAACAAAAATTCGTAAACAAACAGGGGGTCCCCGTTTCAGGGCACATTTTCCAAGTAATTACAGCATTACCTAAGAAATTTTGGTGAGCAGCAGGTCGGGGAGATGTCATACTACAAGTCTCTTCAACTCAAAACCCATCTCATCTCTTTTATTTGACACAATCTTGTGTGCATTGATCGGACAGGGCTTCATCTCTTCCACTGGCAACCAAAAAGGAGGTCACAGAGTACGAATTTGTTGTACACGCCGTATGATTGGTTCGCAAAGACATTGCTTAGTCTCAGGATCATCCGAAGGGTCTCGGGATTATTCGCGGACCAATCACACGGCACGTTATAAATTTGTTCATTTTATTATAACGGTAGAAGCTTACAAAAAGCGTGAAACGATTTCATGAATCGAAAGAGGGATGAGATAGACTGGGAATTCATACATTTCAGAGAAATTATTGCCACCAAAAATAAAATTATGAAAAAGGGGGGGGGGGGGGGGGTAGTAATATCCATACTTCAGGTGCCTGTGTTTTCTACCTGTGCTAGTAAGTTACCAGGTGACTAATTTCAGAAAAAAAATCCCATTTTTTGGAGAATAGTAAAAATATTTTGCAGAATCACAATATTTTCTTGTGGAAAGGTAATGCAAATTTGCAGGAAACATGATATAACAATTGATCCAAAGATTGCTGCTCTAAAAAGAGGAAGTGAATTTGCATGCCCATACAAAGAAAAACTAGCCATGAAAATTGGACCCAATTCTCAGCAAAGACTCTTTGTGGCAATGTACTATGAGAAAATTCTTTTAGTTCCACTTACCATGTTTGCCCCAGTGATAATATTGAAGTTGCTGTCTTCAGTAGCATACTGTCAGTGAAATAAAAAAAATGTGAATTTCAGTATTAAAAAAGAACTTATTCAGATATATCCATTATGTGGATTTTAATCAATTCGTCTCCTTACAGTGTTATTGGGAACTGGCATGTCAGCACTAATCCTTTCAAGGATGGGATGCCTTCCTTGCTTAATGGCAAGAGTATCTTTGGTAAACTCAGGCTTCACTGAAATTAAGAACCTTGGTGGGTAATTTAATTCTTTAATGATCCAATTTAAAGTTTTAAAAATATATGTTACAATAAAATGTTTCCTATTTGGATCAATTACCATAATTGGACAAAGTACAGGCATTAGCAAAGCTCTGTAACATGTCAACCATAGACACAGCTTCAGACAGTTTATACAGACAGCCAAAGTGGTTCCTCAGGTCACCCAAAAGCTCTGTCACCACTCTGTAAATCACCAATAAAGGATGAATTAAGGAACAGGAAATTGATAAACTCTCAAATTTAACATTCATTTCTTCAAAAAAGTAAACTCCATATTCAAACTCACATGTTGGTCACCAGGTAAATTTCATCCAAAGCCTCTCTTGCCCTGCCTGTTTATATAGACATATTAATTAAACATCTGAAAGCTATGATTCCAGGTTAAACAACCTTGGCCCATGGTGAGCTTTCCAACCCCTGATCATATAATGCTAACCCTTCCCTTAGCCCATTATCGATAATTGTCCTAAATTCTTAAGAAGTTAAAGAATCTAAGGTATTTCACACACACACACCTGTTTTTTGCTGCATGTTACTGCACTCATCTTATTCTAATCACATTTATTTTGCTATATAAGTATGCAATTAGCAGAAAAGAATATCACAAATAGGTTTCTTCTTCACAACTGTAATTCTGGCAACAATATAAAATAAAGAAATAAACTCAAAATACAACACATGCATTAACTATGAATTTTGAATATAAAAGTCTTACTGTTTAAACGAATCTACAAAAAATTGAAGAGAACATTGTAAAATGGGTATCAATAATCATTATAGGGAATTAATTTCTATTCTGAATTTGTGATTTTTATAACAATTAATCTGTATGTTTCATGATAACATTATAGAGGTACATTAGAAAGTAAAAATTAATACTGATTTCCATTAGTCTGGTCAGAAATGCCTCACCAAAGGGTGCAGTTGTTTTGGAAAAGAATGTATACACATAGAATGAATTATTTCTTAAATAAATATTTATTGAATTACACCATATGAACAAGAGGCCCATGGGTCACATCACTCATCTGAGTTACATTGGCCCTGTTGTTCAGCTGTTGTGAGTTTTAAGAGATTTTGTTTTAATTTTTATTCCCATGAAAAATTTTGACCCCATATTGTGGCCCCAAATGATTACAACATAACTGAACTTGAATTCACACAAAATGCAACACTGGAAAAGATAGGTTTAATTTACTTAAAACTATAACTTGACTTGTAATGTATGTACCATAGAAAAAATTACACCAGTAATCATTTCAGAATGACAAGTTGCCCACAAGTTGAGAATGCTGAGTGTGACCTATAATTTCCACTTGATTGATTTAGGAAGTTTGTGTGGGTCAGATGTAGACAGAGTGAAAATGCTATGTGGACCTTCTTTTTTTTTTTTTTTTTATACACCAGAAGTGCATCTTACTGATTTACTTACGTGCTGCAGATGCCATTAGTACCACCTACATGTAGTCATTTCCATTTTATTGACTAAGCTTAGATGTCTATTTTGAACCACATTTGTGCACATTATAACAGCTATATGAACCTTACTGTACTTTCTAAGACACATTCATCATCTGAAACATATATGCAACCCCTCATCATAAGATGTACCATCTGTGTGTGCTAGCTTGCTTTATATATCATGTTTGGTTTGTCTAAATCTTATTACCCAATGCAGCCTTCTTGAGAATATTATCTGAATCACAGTCAGCATCAGCAACATGAAGTCAAATTGTCATTATAAGATGCATCACAGTGTAAGTTTAGTGCTCATTTCACATTTCTACTTTGACTATTAAAGACTGAAACTTTCTAACTGAGTCAATAAATGCAGCATCTAAAACAGTCATATGATTTAATGCCCAACAAATGCTCATTCCAAACTGTGTCACTCAGGGTGTAAATTATATGAAAGGACTACCACTAGTTTCTCTAGGAAGCAGCTACTTATGACAGGATGTGACAGACAGAGAGAAGACAGAAGAGAGACAGAAATGGCTGCTTGTCTACAGACTATGTACCAGATCTACGGTGGTGAAGCACAGTGTGTTCTTGGCTTTAGTGACTTTGATAAATATCCCAGGAAGGCTATCCCTGCTGTACTGGCTTTTTGGTCCACAGTTCAGCTGAAGGAAGAAGCCTCTCGTCGAGTTGTAGGAAGTCACTATTGGTAAACTGTATTCCTCTGCCAACTGGTTAGCCAAGTCTAAACAGCAAAATATAAGTGAAACTATATAGAAGTTGGTAGAGATGGAAAGGTCTCAAGCTTTATAATAAAACTTTTCTTTTAAGGTATTCAATGTATAATGACCATATTTCATATCTAATAAATGGATGGTGGAATTTTTGTAATAATGGTATCATTTTGAAAGGTTTATCCAATAAAAATAATCCACCATAGGAATTTTCAAAATTTTGTTTACTGCTTGATTTATTTCACCTAGAATTTAACATTGAAGTATAAGGGAAAAGCATGTTTTATTACAATATTTTAAAATGAAATTATATTTTCATACAAATCTCTTGGTAGAAAATTACAAACACTTTCTCTTAATGAAAATATGAAATAAAATTAATCATTGACCACACACATTTTTAGAAAATAAGTTTTTCCTTATTTTTACAAAGGGCAGATAACTCTTCCAAAACGTTTTAAGTGCAAAAAGGACAGCTTCTAATCATTTACGAGTCATGTGAATTTCATCTGCTTCACTTTCATCATTATTTAACAATAAACATTTATGTTGATCTAAACCCTTCAAAATTGTTCATTATCCTTTCATTATACATGGAATACCTTAAGTTTATTCAGATTGGGAATCAGCTATCTATTTTATCATTAAATGTTTCATAATAGACTGAGTGTAAACATTGACATGAACTTACTGTTGATATCCTCTATAATACCAGCGTATGTTCCTCTTCCAATGTCTAGCAATCCTTTAAATATTGTTTACATGCAACATCATTACCAGTATTATATCCTAAATGTATATCATGTCTGCTGAAATTTTTTTTAATTTGCCAAATTCATTCATACCAAACAAACCTTACCATTGATGCTTCCCTGAAATGAAGAAAAAATGACTTGTTTTATTGCTTTCTTTCAATGCCTATGATTTGAAAACATTAAAAATTAATTGGTTGAAATACAGTGTCACCTCGGTGTATATACACGTAGCCAGCTTTTGTCCCAGTCTATTTTGGCATTATAGTAAGGATGGCATTTTAAAGAGTTGGAATATTTCAGTGGTTGATCAATTAATAAATTTTTGTCCTTTTGTTGTCGCCACATACTACAAGATATGTAAATGCAAGAAATCATTCTGCTTTAAGTTAATTATCAAATCTTTGTTAAATAGTGGGGAAGTTCTGTGCTTATGCATTTGTAAAATGTATATGTACAACCATTTCATCTGTGTCAAGGTAGGTTCTATGATGCATGAATATGTTTAACAGTTGACAAACACATGTAATGGCCACAACTTTTTTCTGGAACACAGAAATATGTAGTCACAAACATTAATACACACAAAAGTGACATGGCACACAAAATTTACAACAGCTGATAGTAGTTTAGTTTCTTTGTTGTTTACACATGGAGCAATTCTACTGGATGATTTCAGAGACAATTTTTAAATAGATAAATTTAAGCCATTATTGCAATTACCTAATTACTTACACGTTTTCATACACATGCTAAATTTAGATTTGGTACAATTCACTGGACAAACAAATTACAGGTGACTCTCGATAACTCGAAGTTCAAGAAACCTAGATAAAACTTCAAGAGATCAGGAGTTTGAAAAATAATTTAATTTTATATATTTATTTGTTCTTTTCTCATGTTAAGATAGGCGTACAATATTAATTTCCGATAAAGCTTTACTGTCACTAACTACACAGAGCACAATTTTTTATCACTTTACAAAAAGCAAAAATTTTAATAAATAATTAAAATGATGTTTTAGAGTAACTTTACACAAAAAACAAACTTACTCTCTCATTGTCAAGTCAAAACAAATTGCCAGGTATAGATTTTATTCAAAGTTGAAGTACATACATTTAATTATCACCATATAGACCCCTGTGTGGAGTGAAAACTGACCAATTAACCAATTGAATAATCAAGTGTCCACCTCCACAATGAAGCACAGGGGATGTATCACCTACACAAACACCTCTAACTGCCAAGACCACCCACGCTAGCCTCTGGCATTTAAAGGGACTGGTTCACGATTTTTTATAAAATTATTTTTCATTTTTGATGGTAAATATTAAAAATATAACTCATTTAATGTTGACAGTCAAAGATTTGACCTTCTGAATGCAAGAATTAAAGCAATATTTTAGCCTTAAATATGTGTTATGTAAACAAAAACTTGAGAGTCTTTTTATGTATACAAACAAAAACAAGTGAAATATTGATTTTGTAATATAAAGCATCTTAATTTTGCATAGTCACAAATTTTAACATTTTACCCCAAAATGCTTGAAATGTGAAAGATATAATAAGTTTAGACCGACATCCATTTCTTATGAAAATTTTGTAAACAATGTAACATACGACAATCTTTGTTTACAAAACAAGTAATAAACTCTCTAAAATGAGCTTCTGTGATAATTAATATATAACCTTAATTTTTATGTGAAATCTTTTAAACACATTAGACAGTAGATTTTGATCATTAAAAGTGAAAAAGAAAATTTTGGAGAAAATCGTGAATCAGTCCCTTTAACAAAATCCAGGTTAGTCCAAGCGGAAATAATTTTACACAAGGGTAACGGTGGGTATACGCTACCACCACTTCGAGAGATCATGAGTGAAAAACAATGAAAAATGTTTTACGGGACCCAACTAACTTCGAGAGATTGAGAACGTTCAAGAGATCGAACGTTCTAGAGATCGATAGTAAATTTGCTTAGTTATATGGAGAAAAAAATCAGGACCATGATTTCACTTTGAGAGATTGAGAAGTTCGAGCCATCGAGAGTCACCTGTATGTATAATTATGGCTTCAGATCCCTGGTTGTTGGCCTTGTTATCAGGGTATGTAAAAGGTAATTTGACCTTTTGTACCGCAAAACAGGTGGTGAATGGCAATAGGTGAGTTTACCATCATATCAGGTTTCTTAAAGTGTGTATTAAAGTCCATTCTACCCATTTAGATGTCGGTATGAGGGGGTGGTGATATAATGGGTGGCAATACACAGTACCAAGGTGATACTAATGGAATCCTTCATTAGTACGAGTGTGGGATTATAGGGAAATTCCATCGAGGGGACAAGATTCACAGTCTAGGAAGAGGCTTTCCCTATCCCACACGAGTAAATAATGAAGGATTATTTTTCTCACATTTTACCCACAGTTTAGTGCATAAATTTAAAAGTTTCGAGAACATTCAAATTATCAAAATCTTCATTTCAATTTCAATGCAAAAACTTATTAGGCAGCCAGAAAGAGCATACCCAAAGTTGGTTTACACTAAAAGTGTAAACTAAAACACCCAAGGCTACCCACAAGAAAGCTATATCAAATTGAAATTTAAAGAAAACACTACAAAATATTTTACTTCACCGTGTAACATATATCATAGAAAATATATGACGTCACAATCAAATGGTGTCGCAGCAGTGTGAGACAGAAAAATCTCACATGGCTGTCTCACACTGGTGATAATGTGTGAATTTATGATCTCTCACCTTCACTGCAAAACACTTTTGAGTGCGCATGTGCAGCATTCCTTTCTGATATTTGGTGTCATCATGAATCACACTACATATCTTGGCTTTCATCAGGGCATATCGTCCATCATCTAATGACTAAAAGATATTGAGACACTAATTGAATCTAATGTTAATTGCACATGTATACATGTATATCAAATATAGGGTGGGATGACATACTCAGAACACTTAATGGAGGGTGAAAGTCCAATCTAAAGTAATCAAGTTACATCTAGCAACAAGTTTCAAGATCTAATTTTATCTATGTAGTAAATTCAGCCAAACAGATAGAATATTGTACTTGCTATAATTGTTTAATATGTATAGATCATGATCAAAATTGCTGGAAATATGTTGCTGTAATAAGGAGATTCTTCGCAAATTCTATGGTCGTAATAACGATCTAGTTTGCCAATACAACCTATCATTGGGTCAAATGCTGTCTGACGTGTTTCATGCCGATTGTTAGGCCGTTCTTGGCACACTGATTTTGACTATGGATAACTATGTTTATCTGATCAAGATATAGGGCTCACGGTGGGTGTGACCGGTCAACAGGGGATGCTTACTCCTCCTAGGCACCTGATCCCACCTCTAGTATATCCAGGGATCCATGTTTGCCCAACTCTCTGTTTTGTATTGCTTATAGGAGTTATGAGATTGATCACTGTTCATTATCTTCGCCTTTCTATTACATATTGTGAAACATGTTATAGTAAGGTGTATTAAGATAAGTACATGTACATGTATTGATATAGATGAAAACTATCATCCAAGCTAAGTAGATATCACTGTAATTTTAAGCATCATAAAAGGGCTCTGATCTGAGGCATCATTTATAGGAGACTCAAACTTGTTCTATAAGTCATTGATATGATATCTAAACATTTTCAATTCAATAGCTGCAAGGACAGCAAAATTAAAAAAGTTCGGAAAATTGTCAAATCACTGAAATTTGCTAAGTTCTGGGTCGGTAACTCAACACACTGATAGAATTTAAGTTCATGCATAAATGTTCAATTCAATAGCTGCAGGGATAGCCAAAAAAAAAAAAAACCCCAGAAAAGCATTTGCAGGGATGTATGAATGGATGCATGAATGCACACACAGGCTAATCACTATACCAGGGCACCCGCTTATTGCAGGGCCCTAATAAAAATGCTTCCTGAAATTTACCATATACCATAGGAGGCTAGGAGCCAAGCACAAAGATTTGAAATGATGCAACAATGTATGAATGAGTGCACATTTCTTTCAATGAAAATTCACACCTCCCTCCAAAAACTATGGATTTCCACATGCAATATAAACACAAGAATAGAATGTACCTTGTAATAGTGTTTCATCAAACGATTTTCACAGTTAGAGAGAGCATTCCTAAGTGGGTCAACTAGCTCTAGAATGTGTTTGAGGAAAATTATGTTGTTGATGTTAGCCTCAGCAGTTTTCAAGGTTTCTTGTTTGGGGATTTGTACACACATAGACAGGACATGGTCAATGTCTAGAAACCGCGCAATCACTGTCTGAATGTTGTCAAACACATCTTCCTTCTCTGAAGAGATTAACCATAATAAACTATTGCACATTATAATGTATAGGTTACTATTTCACTATTTTTCCTACAACAAAGAAAAATACAACTTGAATATTACTATTCTTTAACTTTATCAATTCATATTAAATGACACTTTAACTGAAATGATTTGTAAAGGATACAATGCAAATTACATGACCAATGTATATATATTTGTGATTGACACTGCCTCACACAGTGAATTTGACATGGTGACCAGTTAAAACCTGTTAGTTCAGAGACCACCTCGTGTCTCATGGATATGGTTCCATGGTCACAGGGAGGCTGTAATATGTTAGCTCTCAGTAACCGGGCGCCACCAACCGTCTTGGTGTAGTTCAACACTCCATATAATGTGTGCTCACTCTTAGAATCTCGTATGTTCTGTAAGAGTTCAAGGTTCACAGCTGTAGTGGCATCTTAAATCAAAATAAATAAATAAATAAAAAGAGAGAAAAGTACATGTAGTCATGTACTACAGTAATACATCTGCAGGTTCTTTATTGCTTTGAATATTAATTTAACCATGGTTATAATGAAACACCTTTTCTTGGTTTTATTCACATTTCAAAAGCTGAACTTTTGATTAGAATACACCATTCCTTGCAAAAACTAATATATATATACTAAAAATATATGAATCCAATTTATAGCTAACACTTTTACACTTCAATGTATTTTTAGGTGTACACAATTATTGCACAATGGAAATTACCAATCATGGTTGTATTTTCACATCCACTGAAAGTGACATTGATTGATGTTGGTGCTAGTATCATATTCTGAGTAAATTCCACATACTTCACAAGAGCAGCTACCGCTGCCAAGCAATAGTACCTGTGTTAAAACAAAGAGGGCGGCTTTTCATACAAGTATCCTAAATATCAACATTACCAATATTTCTAAACAGAATGTCAGTCAGTGCTTACTTGTTTGTTAGCTCCATAACAACTGAATTAAAATCAGAAACACAAAGCTGTTTCACACATTGTAAACCTGAAAGTAATATACATACATTCAAAGTGGTGCACTAACTATCTGATATGTATGTTAATTATTTGAAATCCAAAAGTTATCTAATGTACATATGGATATAACAATATATACATGTATCATTAATAAGAAAATTAAATTTCTGTGCTTTTTAAAAGGCGTACGTAACATTAGAAGAAGACTTCTTGCCAAGTTTCCGTGCTAAACCAGTACAATACTAGATACATCACCCACAGATTATATTGTTGACCTTGACCTTTAAATATAAAATAGCAATAGTGACTATCCTTTTATAATAGAGACAGATGAACAGACACAAATTTAAACAAGAGGCCCATGGGCCACATCGCTCACCTGAGTCACCTTGGCCCATATCTGAAGACTTTCCATATATATTTGCATGTAAAACCTTAGTCCCTATTATGGCCCAAACTACCCTTTGCAAACTTGAATCTACACTATGTCAGAAAGCTTTCATGTAAATGTCAACTTCTTTGGCCCAATGGTTCTTGAGAAGAAGATTTTTAAAGATTTTTCCTATATTTGTATGTAAAACTTTGAACCCCCCCCCCCCCCCCCCCCCCCCACTTGTGGCCCCATCCTACCCCCCGGGGGCCATGATTTGAACAAACTTGAATCTGCACTATGTCAGAAAGTTTTCTTGTAAATATCAGCTTTTCTGACTCAGTGGTTATTGAGAAAAAGATTTTAACTATATATTTGTATGTAAAACTTTGATCCCCCCTTGTGGCCCCATCCTACCCCCGGGGGCCATGATTTGAACAAACTTGAATCTGCACTATGTCAGAAAGTTTTCATGTAAAAATCAGCTTTTCTGACTCAGTGGTTCTTGAGAAGAAGATTTTTTCTATATATTTGTATGTAAAACTTTGATCCCCTATTGTGGCCCCATCCAACCCCTGGAGCCCATGATTTGAACAAACTTGAATCTGCATTATGTCAGGAAGCTTTCATGTAAATCTCAGCTTTTCTGGCCTAGTGGTTCTTGAGAAGAACTTTTTTAAAGTTTTTCCCTATATATTTGTATGTAAAACTTTGATCCCCCCTTGTGGCCCCATCCTACCCCCGGGGGCCATGATTTGAACAAACTTGAATTTGCATTATGTCAGAAAGTTTTCATGTAAAAATCAGCTTTTCTGACTCAGTGGTTCTTGAGAAGAAGATTTTTAAAGATTTTTCCTATATATTTGTATGTAAAACTTTGATCCCCTATTGTGGCCCCATCCAACCCCAGGGGCCCATGATTTGAACAAACTTGAATCTGCATTATGTCAGGAAGCTTTCATGTAAATCTCAGCTTTTCTGGCCTAGTGGTTCTTGAGAAGAAGATTTTTAAAAGTTTTTCCCTATATATTTGTATGTAAAACTTTGATCCCCCCTTGTGGCCCCATCCTACCACCGGGGGCCATGATTTGAACAAACTTGAATCTGCAATATGTCAGAAAGCTTTCAGGTAAATTTCAGCTCTTCTGGCCCAGTGGTTCTTGAGAAGAAGATTTTTAAATGACCCCACCCTATTTTTGCATTTTTGTTATTATCTCCCCTTTGAAAGGGACATGGCCCTTCATTTGAACAAACTTGAAAGCCCTTCACCCAAGGATGCTTTTGGCCATGTTTGGTTGAAATTGGCCCAGTGGTTCTGGAGAATAAGTCGAAAATGTGAAAAGTTTAACAGACAGACAGACAGACGGACAGACAGACAACGGACAAAAAGCGATCAGAAAAGCTCACTTGAACCTTCGGTTCAGGTGAGCTAAAAAATGAGACTTTATCCGTCAACTGAGTATTAGTTAAAAGTATCACAATAGCCCCAAGGGCTATGAAATCTACAATAATTTTCCTGTTCTGCATATCTAAGCTAAATTCTAATATTGAGCAGATCGAAATATAAAAAAAAAAGTGTTCTTAAAACACAAGTGCTCCCAAAAGTGCCCATATCGATGAAAGACTTTACATAATATACATGTATGTATATATATGCTATTATTTTGGACCCACTCTAGAATCATAAACCTGGGGTTGTGAAATTCATCACAATTTTGGGGTACATCCCTTTCTGCTTTACCTAAATATGCATTTAGTTATTATACAGTATCAGCAAAACTAAAGAAGAAGTCTTTCAAATGTTAAAGACAATAATCACTATGATAATTTTAGCCCCATCTTTGAACCAAACCCCTAGCCTTGGAATCATGAAATTTATTATATTGGTAAAGTACTACCTGCTCCTTCTAAATATCCATTTACTTTCAATGTAGTATCAATAGCATTACAGAAGATGTTAGTGAAATATTTTTCACATAAACACTATTTACCAAGTTTGGCCCTGCTCTGAAGTCAAAACCTCTCCCCTGGGAATCATGACATTTACAGTTTTCGGAGAGACCTTCCTGCTCTACATGACTATGCATTTAGTTTTCCTACAAATGCACAGTTGTAGAGAAGATTTTTGAAAATCGGTAAGTTTTTGGCAGTTTTTGCCCTGTCCCAATTGAGGTCCATGGGGTGAAGGAGTCCTGAAATTTTCAATTTATGCCCCCCTTGTCTCAAACATGTTTTATACCAAATTTGAAAAGATATAAAGAAGAAGTTAAAAATGTTCACTTGTCAACAAACATCAGATGATGACAGACATAGACCAATTGTAATTGCTAGGTCACCCGAGTCACTCAGGTGACCAAAGACTATATCACGTAGATGGATGGATGGTTTACCTTTCGTTTCATTGAAATATTTTCTTTGGACTGTGGCAATATTAGAATTCTGGAATTGGTGTGTCACAAGTTTGAATAGCTTAGTCATGGCACCATTGTCAAAGGCAGTACTGGGCATTATTATCTATACATGGTAAAAGTAAATTTATAATGAATACTTTCTATGAAAGTTAGTGTCAGAAAGTTTTTACAGAGTGTACGTGATATGTGGAATTTTGAAAGGGCACATAGACTAGAATTTTAGGTCCAACTAATAGACTTGTGTAATTGAATTTTACCTCCATAGGCTGATATCTGTGTAGCTTGGTCATAGTCTGTACATATGTCTGTGTGTCTGAAAACTGAGATAAATTAAGTGTTGGGGACCTTAAATCAATGCTGGCCATTCCTATCTCTCCTCTTGCCATGCCACGTCCCTCTACAATTGCTAAAAAGAGAACAGGTATGAAAGCTTCATTCTATCGATATGTGATTGCTAAGAATGTGTTCAGGTGGTGTAAATTACACTAAAATGTATATCAAACCAATATGAGTGTCATTTGTTTGCACTCAATTTCAACAGCAGTAAACAAAATATCTGAACTGCTTTCTGGACTGCTTATTGATGTTTCATGTTTGTATTTCTATCTCTTAATACAAAAAAAATTTGCTTTCGTGTAAATTCAAAAACTTACCAAAGACAAGGTTCTTGTCCATTAAAATTTGAAAAAGCAATTAACTAAGTCCATGTTTGCAATAATTATGTCGATCTCTAATAAATCCATTTTCTGATCACTCAATATTTTACTGACATTTCCCAGTAAAATTTGACATTCAATTTTCAGTAAGATTTCCATTTTCAGTGATTTGAGATTAACAAGAGTACTGCAAACGGTACATAATACGCCCGTGAAATGCTTACATAGGGTGTTTTTCTTGTGCTATAAAATGTATAACTTTGCTTCAGGTATTGTCAGTCATCATGAGGCTGTGACAAACTTTCATATGAACAAAGGGTCTTAGCTTAAAAATCGAGATTTCCTCAAAATGGACCAAGTTCAACAACCTGCGATTTTTTCAAAAATGGAAGAAAATCAAAATCCTTCCCAAATGCACATCTTCAATACCCATACAAACACTCCACAAAATAAGATGATCCTCACTTGAAAACTGTGGGAGGAGTTGGGCGGACAAATTATGTACCCTCCATAGAATATTAATTTCCAAATAGACTAAGTTCAACAACCTGTAATTTTCTCAAAAATTGTAGAAAATCAAAATCCATCCCACATGCACATCTTCAGTACCTATACAAACACTCCACAAAATAAGAAGGTCCTCACTTGAAAACTGTGGGAGGAGTTGGGCGGACAAATTATGTACCCTCCATAGAATATTAATTTCCAAATAGACTAAGTTCAACAACCTGTAATTTTCTCAAAAATTGTAGAAAATCAAAATCCATCTGACATGCACATCTTCAATACCCATAGAAACACTCCACAAAACAAGAGATGTTTGTAAAACACATATGCCTCCATGGTGCAAAATTGAAAAGGGTTATACACACACATCATTTAATTGATAGTAGTATCATCAATTCAAAATATTGAGCAGACAATATATTCCTATGTCAAGAGTGAATTGACCATGTGACCTAAAAATCAATAGGGGGTCATCTACTCCTTATGCTGTACCAGTGTACCAAGTTTGGTGACAATTAAGCAAATAATTCTTAAAATATAGGAGACAATATATTACTATGTCCAGTTCAACAATTGACTGTAGACCTCAAAATCAATATGGGTCATCTTCTCCTGAAGATGTACCAGAGTACTAAGTTTGATGTCTGTTAAGCAAAAGGGTTATCAAGATATTGAGTGGACAGTATATTACTATGTCCAGTTTGACCTTTGACCATGTGACCTCAAAATCAACAGGAGTCATCTCCTCCTGAATATACACCACTGTACTAAGTTTGATGTCTGTCAAGCAAAGGGTTCTCAAGATATTGAGCATACAGTATATTTCCATGTCCAGTTTGACCCTTGACCTTTAAACATGTGACCTCAAAATCAATAGGGGTCATTTTCTCCTGAAAAGATACCAAGATTGATGTCTGTCAAGAAAAGGTTCTCAAGATACTGAGCAGACAGTATATTTCCATGTCTAGTTTGACCCTTGACCTTTGATCATGTGACCTCAAAATCAATAGGAGTCTGATGTCTGTCAAGCAAAGGGTTCTCAAGATATTGAGCGGACAGTATATTCTAATGTCCTGTTTGACCCTTGACCTTTGACCATGTGATCTCAAAATGAATAGGGGTCATCTTCGCCTGAAGTTGTACCAGTGTACCAAGTTTCATGTCTATCAAGCAATGGGTTCTCAAGATATTGAAAGTATATTCTAATGTCCTGTTTGACCCTTGACCTTTGACCATGTGACCTCAAAATGAATAGGGGTAATCTTCTCTTGAAGTTGTACCAGTGTACTAAGTTTCATGTCTATCAAGCAAAGGGTTCTCAAGATATTGAACGGACAGTATATTCCTATGTCCAGTTTGACCCTTGACCTTTGACCTCAAAATCAATAGGGGTCATTTTCTTCTGAAGATGTACTGGTGTACCAAGTTTGATGTCTGTCAAACAAAGGGTTCTCTAGACATTGAATGGTCAGTATATTCCTATGCCCAGTTTGACCTTTGACCATATGACCTCAAAATCAATAGGGGTCATCTACTCCTTAGGATGTACCAGTGTGCTAAGTTTGATGTTTTTCAAGCAAAGGGTTCTCAAGATATTGAGCGGACATTATATCCCTATGTCCAGAGTAGACTGACCCTTGACCTTTGACCTGAAAAACAATAGGGGTCCTCTTCTACTCATAACCAACCCACATATGAAATATCATTATCATCAAGTGAATGGTTCTCAAGATATTGAGCGGACAACATGTGGTCTACTGACCGACCAACAGGTGCAAACCAATATGCCCCTCTTCTTTAAAGGGGGGGCATAATAAGGCTCTCACTTGAAAACTGTGGGAGGAGTAGGGCAGACAAATTATGCACATTTATTAATATCCTGTATATTCCTACATAAAACTATGATGTCCTATTGTGGCCCCAACCTATTCTGAGGCCCCTGAATTGAACAAATTTGAATTTGAATTCCCTGAGGATGCTTGCATATCAGTATGACTAATAATGGTCATGTTGTTCTTGAGAAGATTTTTTCCCTATATATCTTACGTACATTTTCATCCTCTATTGTGAACCCATCCTACCCCTGGGGGTCATGGTTTGAACAAACTTGAATCTACACTCCCTGAGAATGCTTGCATATTGATATGACTAATCATGGCTCTGCTGTTAATGAAATAAATATTTTTATAGATTTCCCCTATACATACCCATGTAAAAGTTCAATCCTCTATTGTGGCCCCATCCTACCCCAGGGGTCATGATTTGAACAATCTTGAATCTGCACTATCTGAGGATACTTGCATATCAATATGATTATCATGTTGTTCTTGAGAGGATTTTTCTTATGATATCCTCATGTATAACTTTGATTCCCTATTATGGCCTCACCTACCCTCAGGGACCATGATTTGACCACCCCCGGGGACCATGATTTCGATAAACTTGGATCTACACTATGTCAGGAAGCTTTCATTTAAATTTCAACTTTTCTACCCCAGAGGTTCTTAAGAAGATGTATGACATCACCCAATTTTTGTCTTTTCTTGATTATCTCCCCTTTGGAAGGAGCATGACCCTTTATTTGAAGAAACATGAATCCCTTTACCAAAGAATAATTTGTGCAGAGTTGAATTGAAACTGGCTAAGTGGTTCTTGAGATGGAGATTTTTAAAAGATGCCACAAAATTTTCACTAATTCTTAATAATCTTCACTTCGAATTGGGCGTGGCACTTCATTTGAACAAACTTCGATTCTCTTTATATAAGCATGCTTTGTGGCAAGTTTGGTTGAAATTAGCCCAGTGGTTCTGGAGAAGAATTCTAAAATGTTAAAAAAATATGGACGGATGCCAGACAAAAGGTGATCAGAAAAGCTAACTAAAAATTAAAATCCAATCCACATCCAAGCTTTAAACATTCTACTGTACAAAAAAATGCAAGGAAAATCCAATGTCCCATTTCATTTGGGTCTCTATATATAAGGTGTATCTGGTACATGTAATTGCTATTCCATACCAGGTAAAGAAATGTGTATAACACTAACCCACAATGATTGCTGAGTTAGGGTTGATGGCAGCTGACCTGCTGTGTGGTGTAGACTTTGGCTCACATGATCTATGGCGAGCAGATCCAAGCATAGAGGTGGAGCTACTAAAGTACAATTATAAAAATAAATGAACCATTTGTAATTCAAATTTCACTTGAATTCAAATTCAAGATTAAAAAGTGTTTTACTTGTGCTACTGTCACTATAGTATTTGCAAAATAACTTGCATAGATTTTCCGGATGAACTTCCCATAAAAAATGATGTCATTCCTTTACTTGATGAGCTTGTACCCTTTCTTTTCACATTCACAGGTGTCTTAAAGCTACTGGACCCTACAACAAATAACTAGTGTTTGATACTGTTATGACTGAACACCATTATGATATCAAAACAATCCTATATCTTGAAGGTAACAATACATTGACAAAGTAATATTTCTGAACACCAGTAATCAGTACCTGAAGGAAAATTTGCTTGCAGAGTCCTGGTCACTCCTGGAAGAGGAGTTTCTGACATGTACAACCTTTTCGTCTTCCCTATGGACCCTATGGACCAGTCACTAGAACTGGTATCTGCTCCACAGTTGTATCCACTTGTACCCGCACTGCTTCTACAGTTCATCTCATTTGTTTGTGATGTACCTCCACTTGGATTCAGGTCACTTGTGCTTGGGGTACTTCTCTCACTAAAATTCATGGGAATATTCCTTCCGTTGGTAAATAATCTATTACTGGCTTCTCCAAAGCTACTGTCTGAGCTGTAATAATTAATTGATTCTTGAGTGCCAACTAATATGTATCCATGCACTTACCAACTACAAGTATCTTGATTGGATCACAATTAAGTAAAACTTGTTCAATGAAATTTCAAGGTCGTTGAAATAACCGATTTGTTTATGGGATAGAAATTTAGTGTCTTTGGTTTGTTTTTCATATCCATTATTTGCTTTCACCATCTATTTATAACAACTACCTTGTACTTGTGTTATATCACCTGTTTCCCATTCATCATATGAAAGATGAGTAGTAATATGCAGTGAACAAGTTGTGAATGTGAAAGAATATGGATCCAAATGTCCTAAATCTACTGTGATAAACAATACCTTAAATTACATGAGATTTGACCTTGACCTTTCATATATGCAAATCTGAAGTTTTGATCTATTTAGTTTCAAAATAGTTATTTGTTGATACCTGTGAAATGCCAAGGTCATAAATATGTGACACAGCTCAATATCATATATGGTGTCGATATATACATATATGTGCATCATGTGTAAATCACAAGTCTGTGTCAAATGAGAAACACATATAAACCTTATTCAAAGATGTATACACAAAATAAAAGAATTTAAACTTTATGTCAAGTCATTGTGTCATGGAGGTAAGCATGACTTCAATCCAATAGTGAATCATGTACACAAAAGGAACACAAACATGTCAAAAATAATAAATATTTGACCTTCAAGTCAAGATTATAAGTGTGTCATGGTAGTACATTGTTCATTTACATGTATATATAATGCATTGTCTGATAATGGTGCATCCACATTCCAAATATCATAAGCCTTGGTTAAAAGATATTAAAAAATGTTTTGGGCCATCATTAAAAATATTTTTGTTTGATGTACTCCGACCCACATTTTTCAAGGTGGGTCGGTAGGTAGGTGTTTTTGTTTGTTTGTTTTTTAATATCATGAAATTTTTTAACATTTAGTTTTAAAGTAAGGAGAATTTTCTATTTTTCAAGGGAACCAAAAAAAAAAAATGAAATTTAAAATTACTGAAAAAAATTATTGGGTAGGAGCAAATTTGACGGGTCGGTCGGAGTACATCAAACAAATCAATTTTTTATTTTTGGCCTTGGATATATATATATGCATCCTATGAGGGTCTACTTTAAATGATAGTGAAAAATAAGGGTAATCTTCTCTATTATAGTCAGGTTTGATGCCATAGGGTTCTAAACTTTAAGACAAAATGAAGCCCATAGGCCACATTGCTCCAATTAGCCCTGCTGTTGTTCAGATGATGTGATTTTTGAAAAAGAAAAAAAAATTCAATCTTTATTCCAATGAAAAATTCTACCCCAGTTTTATTCATAATATAAGAGTACTTGAATTCACAATCATGAGGATGCCTCGATACCAGTATAACTATAACATGACCTTTCTTTTCTGGAGAAGACTTTTATAAAGATTTTCTTTCCTGTATACATGCATGTAAAATTTGGTCCACACAGAGTTAATAATTTTTAATTTTAAAAAACTAAACTCCACAATATTTAGGAATATTTGCATTTTGATATGATTTAGTGTTGCCCTGGTACTCTTAAAAAGAACTAGTTTTTAATTAATTTCCTTTATATTCCCATATAAAACTTTTACCTCCTTTTGTGACCCACCCTACCTCCAAGGACCTCTGAAGAGTACAAACTTGAATTTGAACTACCTCAAAATTCTTAGATATCATGGCCCCACTGTTGTTGAGATGAACATTTTAAAATATATTTCCTATATACATGTATCTGCATATAAACCTTTGATCCCATTTTAAGACCCCGACCTACACCCCTGGGCCACAATTTGAACAAACTTGAATCTGTACTATGTCAGGAAGCTTGCATATTACTACGATTACTTTTAAGGAATAGAGAAGTACTTGGACATTGACCTATATGTAGAAAACAAATCAACAACTGTTTACTGGTATTGAGGGCAACAGATATTGTGCGAGCTTTTACAGACAAATCATTATCTAATGCAAAGCTAATGGACGAAAGTGAGACATCATCATGCTAACAAAGGCAGTAAGTGCTCTTTGGATTTCAACACTAACCTTGTTATTTGTGCAGATGATATTGAGGAAAATGTGTGTCTTTCAGCAAAAGTACAACTTTTTGTCCTCTTTTTGTTTGAGTAATCCAGCAGTTCTGATGCTACTCCATTCCTTAACTGTTGTATGCCATTAGCAACATCAAGTCTTTGTCTGTTTTCACTGAAAACATGAACAATATATATATTTGATACTGAATATGTTGGAATCTGAACAGGAAGCTGTTTGTCCATTAGTCATCTGTCTACTGACTACATGCATTTACAAAACGTGCTTGTGAAATACTATGCTCCTGAGTGTGCCCACACTCAAATGTGGCTAATATGATCTTGACCTCAACAAATGAATTTGATCAATCAAAGCCTTGACCTCAGAAAATGATCCTGATTAGTCATACTGTTGACTAGAATTTGACTTTCCAGTTCAACAGGTATGAAATCTCACTTGTATATAACTTTCAAGTTTTAACCAAAGTTAGACAGCAGACAGACAATGAAATATACCAAAACAATATGCCCTTGATGTTTTTGAAAATTAAAAAATAGGCAAAGTCTACTGTATATTACAATTAATACACTTGTAACAATTGTTGAAACACATGGTAACCAATGGAATTTCAGGACTGAACAAAGAAATTGGTGTGCACTGATGTGCCACCTCTATCATTAGGCAGTGCCTCATTTCAAGAGACACTAGCATCATAACTTTACCTTACATTATGTGGCCCTTTATCCTTCATTACACTTGTATTTCTGACAGTTTTTGAAAAATGAACAGCAGATGATGGTATGATAGCTGGCTTTGAATTTTCTGTAATATACAGACATACAAATGTAAATTAATAAATTGAACAAGCAGCTCATAATAATGGGCCATAATTGTTCACCAGAGCACCAAGAGATCTTGAGCTAACAAATATGTCAGCTAGTTTAGGCTTCATGTGGTTAATTGCATATCAATTTAAGAATGATGTAAACTTGTATATTTTGAAAAGATTTTAATTCTGATTCAGATATATGATCAATGTGAAACTTTGAAACCATAGAGGTTCTGCCCTGCTGGATCATGGTGTCAAGGGTTATGATTTCCCTGAGTTCAGCAAGACTCCAAAGTCAGATATGATGAAGTTGTCAGTTTATTTGAATTATATTGATGGATATACACACACACACACACACACACACACACACACACACACACACACACACATACGTGTAACGCGTGTCAAATGAACACCTTAACTTCCCACCTGCAACTGAACACTTCTACAGTTATTGGTATTTTAGTACGAAAATTTACTATTTGGTACTAAAAACAACATAGAAGACATTGCTGCGGTCGAAATTTGTGAAATATCGTTTTTTTCACTCCTTGAATTTTTGCTTATCAAGTGAACACTTTCCTTTACACACGGTCAATTGAACACTTTCCTTTACACACGGTCAATTGAACACTTTCCTTTACACACGGGCAATTGAACACTTTCCTTTACACACGGGCAATTGAACACTTTCCTTTACACACGGGCAATTGAACACTTTCCTTTACACACGGGCAATTGAACACTTTCCTTTACACACAGGCAATTGAACACTCTGACACACACGTGCAAATGAACACTCTGACACACACGTGTAATTGAACACTCTGACGCACATGGCCAATTAAATACTCTGATACACGCAGCCAGTTAAACACTCTGATACACACGGGCAATCAAACACTCTGAAACATACAAACAATCATTCTCACCACGCTAAATAAATAAGGCCAAATCTCTAAAGCTTACAAAAAAGCGTGAAACGATGATATAAATCGAAATTGGGATGGGATAGACAGGGAATCCACACATTTCGTTGAAATTATCGCCGCAAGAAAATAAAAAAAGGGGGGGGGGGTAGTATTGATTGGATGATTGATTATATATTTTACGTCCCGTCGAGAATATTTTATTCATATTGAGACGTAACCAGCTTTAAGCGGAGTACCACGAATTTAGACCTATCCAATGTATCCATAGGGTTCAGGGTCGTAGCAGTGAGGGTTCTTTGAAATATCGTGCCAACACCTACTACATGTACGACAAGGGATATACGTTTATAAGGCCACATCCAAAAGATCCGTGATTCTCACTTCTAAATGTCGAGCGTTTGGCGAAGGAGCAATTAACACTACCAATTTTAACGTCTTAGGTTTGACGCATGAACGATGCTTGAACTCACGACCTCCCGGTTACGAAGCGAACGCTCTACCATTGAGCTACCGCGACCGGTCGGGGGGAGGGGTAGTAGTGTCCATAATGATGACTTTTAATGTAATAATAACTTATGATAATCATCATTATTATATATATATATATATATATATATATATATATACTTCTATGATTATAGACTCCCTCGTTTGCCAATGCATGCTGTACGGGCCAGACTCTGTAGTAATTCGACCAAAAAGTATGATAAATAAAATCAAAATTCTGTAATACAGTGCCTAAAGGATCTAAAACAAGTATTCATAATTATATACATTTTTTGTATCACTTTAAGTTTTTTGTTGACTTTTGACATGAATAAAAATTAGATATCTTTGTAAAGAAATGTTAAGCGATATCTTAATTCCACTCTAAAAGGGAACATTTTCATGAACATTCTGTTTATATATGTAACTACATAGATGTGACCTTACAGAAAACTTTAATCAAACGTTGCAAAAACCATAAATTCTTTGAAAATCCGGTTTATAACACCAGTTTATATAACATAACTTCAGAATCAGGATTTGTTCCCGGTTCCTTTATATACTGTTACAAAAATATCTACATGTTTATGATATGTACATGCACATTATGTCAATTTTGACTATCATCTCACCTTGAAATATGAGGACAAAATTGTAATAGAGAACCCCCAAAAATCACGATTTTGCTTCATCTTAGATATTTTTGTTTAGAGATTTCGTGCCTTTGGCACTCATTACGCCCTTCCCTAAACGTGTTACGTGTTGGACACCCCCCCCCCCCCCCCCCCCCCATTAACAACGTCTGAAACACACCGACAATTGAACCTGGTACATTGCGCATAAATTGAACTATTATAACGGAAGGTAAAATTCAAGTTACATATTTGTAAGTTTTATTGATGAACCAGTCTCGAAAGGCAAGTAGAGATTTAAAACATTCCCTGAACATCGGCAATTCGCGCCTTCGAATGAGAAATAATCTCCCTCATAAAAGTGATTTGGACCCCCACTCCTTTCCCTGCCGATCTGAGGACAGAGATGACCAATTGCAAATTCAAGGGAATATATTACCTTCTGTTTTTGTTCAAAAACTGGACGTGTCCTCTCATGACCTTTATAATACAAATTCACCAGGTTGATTTTTAAAATCTTATTAATGTTTTACATAAGCTCAAATTAAAGTCCAATAATATACGCACATCAAATCAATTATCGCTCTCATTAATTCAATTGATGCGCACATCCATGTGGTGGAAATATTGCTCGCAAAAATTAATTTAGAGCTCTGTATGAATGACTTGATTATCTCTTTTAATTCAATGGAGGATCTTTTTAATTATATATACAAGGCTATTTCATAAGCAATTAATTCGCGCATCATTTTTTTTTAAAAGAGCAACAATTCAATTAAAGAAATCATTCAATTGTGGATATCTTGAATTGAAGATTATATCTCAATTAGATAATCTCTCTAAAATAATTATTCCACGCATCAATTTAATTAATGATATCATTAATTCAATAGAAGAGAGCAATAATTCAATTATTGTGCACATTAAGTGATGTTAGCATTAATGAATTATTGCTCTCTTCAATTGAATTGTAGCATGCATTAATTCTATTGTTGGTATCATTAAATTATAATTCATTTGAGGAGAGCAACAATTAAATTATTGCGTGCATCAATTCAGCAGAATAAATAATGATATCAATAATTCAATTCATGCTCGCAATATATATATATAATGCAGAATTGAAGATATTAATTATTTGAAGAGATCTTTGATTGCAATGTTGCGTGCATGAAATGAATTGATAATATCTTCAAATAATTAAAGATATCTTCAAATATTTGAGTTTGTTAATTTGGCGCTCCATAGATCTAAAACTATTCCTAGTGGATTCTGGTGCTTTCTGACTCGAGACATCATAACAGCTCTTGCCACAAATGAATCTCACCATACAAGTGATAAAAACACACTTGAATATGTTGCAGAAAAATAAAGATCAGGTGGGTCGCATATACCTATAGCCACCTCTCTTTTAATTTCTTCATAGGATTCATATACTTAAAGGGATTTTTCTCCTTGAAAAGGTGATATTTAAAAATATGTCACTTTTCAAGGAATTTTATAATCCCCCAATAGTATGTACCGGGGTAATTTCTAAACTGTTTGGTGAAAATGTTGACAATTAAGAATCAGTCACTGGTCATCCATGTGGAATTTAGCTATCTCATATGAATAAACTTTTGATTATTTTACTACAATGTACCATATTAACCAATTTCGGAAATAATTCCTTATTTGTCTTAAATTTTGATTTGATATAAAGAGCAAACTGAAATGATAAACCAAAGTTCACATTGAACACCAGTGAGGCAATTGTATACAAATATCAAATTCATATATTACAGAATTCATTAAGATATTTGAATTATTCTAATCTTTTAATATTCCATGGTAGCAATGAAAACAGCAGGTCTTTTATTCTCAGTCATATATTTTATTATATTACAGGAGATGTTATATGTACAATTAGTATATATATATATATATATACATTATACATGTAATTGCATGTGCCAAAAAAATATATACATACATGAGTAATTCAACCACAGACATATCAATAAATTTGCATTTAATACATTGAATGTAGTCCTTTGATTAAATAATCAACACAGATGGATCCATATGATAATACATGTATTTGTAAAAGAAGAAAAAAGAGTTCCATTTCTCATACAAATGATATCTGTACAAATATCAAAATCAACAAGAGGCCCAGGGGCCACATCGCTCACCTGAGTCACCTTGGCCCTGCTGTTTTGATTTTTAAATGCTATTTTATCAATCTTTATTCTCATGAATAATGTGACCCAAACCTACCTCTAAAGAACACAACATTACTAAAATGAAATCATATAACACAAAGATATGACAAGCATGATATTGCTGTTCTGGATAAGACCAAGGTATGAAGTCATAGGTCTTGGTATGATATGAAAGACTTAGCCATAAGTAATCTATATACAATACATGAAAGCCCTATCTAAAATAGTCCTGGATATACTTAATAAGTTATACTTTCTTAAAAGTAGGTCAAACTCAGAGTTCAGGGTCACAAGGTCAAAGAACATAATATGATTGATTGTTTTAGCTGTTTTCCGCCACACTCAACAATTTTTCAGTTATCTGGTGGTGCCCAGTTTTTATTGGTGGAAGAGAGAACCCAGATACAATGTACCTGGGAAGAGACCACTGACCTTCCGAGAGTAAACTGGGAAACTTTCTCACTTACCGGTGCAAGCAGGATCCGAACCCACGCCAACCACTGAAGAGACATTATTTGTCGAAATGCGCATCTGGTGCATCAAAATTGGTATCGTATAAGTTTTACCTTAAACACAATGTAGTTCAGGACACACTGAATAGGTCAGATTTGTTTTGCCATAAAAATTGTATATACAAGATATGAAAGCTCTAGCTTAAATAGTTCAAGAGATATCTTTAAAAAATTTTCCTTTAAATATATCAGCATATAAAACATTGATCCCCTATTGTTACCACACCATACCTCCCGGGAAATGATTTTAACAAACTTGAATATGCACTATGTCAGGAAGGTTTAATGTAAATTTGTGTGCTTCATACTAAATTTGAAAAGAATTCAGTTATTCGAATCGTAGATTGATCGCTGTTCGTTATCTTCACCTTTCAGTTATAGAATTTAGTTAAAAATATTCAATTGTTAACATCGACGGACTACAACGGACGCAGACCAATAGCAATATGTCATCTGAGTTTACTCAAGTGACCTAAAATTGTATAATTTTTCTAAAGCTTTTGAAAATTGATAATGCTATTAAAGCCTAGTCTGACCCCTTACACTCCATTTCAATAGTTAAGCGTAAAAACAGACTGGAGTGGATGGGGACCAAACTTAAGAAAGCTGTGATATTAGTTCAATATTCAAACCTACAGTTTTTGAATAATAAGTATTTAACCCAACTGGGATGATTTCATCCAAAATATTTCACTAAAAATATTTGTGGGGATATTAGTTCACACAGACATTATGTTTCAAAATGAGTACGAGTATGGAAATGAACTGGGGTTCAAATTGACTGGCTACGTATACCTAACATGGCTACATCAACAAAGAAAATCACTTGAAGCTGTGAGTTTTTAGGTTATATGTGGGTTTAAGGAATATTTGAAAGTATGCTTGGAAACAAGTATAGTGGGAAAATATGTTAGGAATTATTTAATATTAAATTCATGAGACAGCGATGCAGGAATGCAGTGATAGAGGGACTTAACCATGCACTTTTTTTCTGTGCCGTAAATTGAAGATTTTTAATAAGGGCTCATCTGAAGCTCTAGCGCTCTGACTTGCCCCAATATCTTCTCAAAGAGCTACGATTTTGGGTTTAGTTCTGCATCTAGTTTTTTAGGAGAAGATTTTAAAAGATTTTCCTTGTATATATTTCACATATAAAACTTAGATCCCCTATTGTGACCCCACTCTACCCCTGTGAGCCATGACCTTTAACAAACTTGAATCTGTACTATATATGAATGTAAAACTTTGATCCTCGATTGTGATCTCACCCTACCCCCGGATACCATGATTTGCACAAAACAGGAACCTTTTATGTGAATTCAACTTTCCTGGTCCAGTGGTTCTTGAAAAGGTTTTTTAAATGACCCCACCCTATTTTTGCATACCCTTTATCTATTGATGATGCATACCAAGTTTGATTGAAACTGGCCCAGTGGTTCACTCTGGAGAAGAAAATGAAAATGTGAAAAGTTTACAGAGAGACAGACGACAGGCAAAGGTGATCAGAAAAGCTCATTTGAGCCTTTGGCTCAGGTGAGCTAAAAAAGTATATAAACATGTTCAATGTTAAACCTGTTTGTTGTATTGCTTAACAGCTCCATTGCCAGCATCTACCCTTACTGAGCTTACAGTGTCAGACCTTGATATCATCATCATCACTCATTTTGACTATCCAGGCCAAATTAATATTTTTGCAAGGGTGAGGCCTGGCTGTCCTGTCGAGGTTGAAGTTTGTACTTCCACACTTGGCGACCCAGTGGATTGATCCTATCCAATCCTCTAAACTCTAGGTCTCGTTTTAGGATCTCATCCCATGTCAGCTTTGGTCTACCTGTGAAGTTCTTTTCTGTTGATCATGATGCATAACATTCTGACAAATCTGCAAAAATATTTAGAGAAGTGATTAGTAAAAGGTCTTCGTAAAAGGTAGCAAGAAATGTACAATTAGATAAAAATCATAATTTCTATTTCTACAAAGTAAGTGTTTATCAAATGATCAGCTGTAAATATTAATTCACACATCAATTATCATTTTTAAAGATTCAAAGTGATACAGATATCAAAAACATTTTATGACAAATATATCATAACTTCAGATTGTTTTTATGAAAAACAAATGTATCCCCAGCTCCCCAAATTGGAAGTGCTCCAAATGAAACCTCCAACCCATTAATGCACTGCATGGTATGGAAGATAAAGCATGAGCAGGAACATAGACATTATGAACTCCAATAATTAAGCCACATAGGAGAAGGGTTCACAAACTATTTTACACCCTCCACCCCTACAATCCACTATATTAGGGACAACATTTGGATCTTTGATCTGTCCCTGCAATATGCACATCGCAAATGGCATTGAAGTATTCTACAAAATTTCAAGTCTATCGGATAAGCCGTATAGGAGAAGTATTCACAAGCTATTTTAACATCCTCCACACCTCTTAGATCTACTATTAACTTTTAGAAAAATAATTGGACACTCCTGTCCCGACAATATGCACATCTACAAATGGCAATGAAGCATTGTACAAAGTTTCAAATCTATCCAATAAGCCATGTAGGAGGAGAAGTGTTGACAAGGTATTTTACATCCTCCACCCCTCTAAGATCTACTATTAACTTTTAGGAAAATAATTGCATCCTTCCGTCCCACGAATATACACATCTACAAATGGCAATGAAGCATTGTACAAAGTTTAAAGTCTATCCGATAAGCCATATAGGAGAAGTGTTCACAAGATTTTGTGGCAGACGGACAGAAAGTACAAAAACAATATGTCTCCCCTGAAAGAGGGGAGACATAATTACAGTACTGCAGCAATATTTTCACTGTATTTCAGTTGGAGGCTGTCAAAATACAAATTATCAATATACTCTTAAGGTGCAAATCAAAACTTGTATATATATACCTTTTCTCAATACATTTTAATGCGTTTTATTTCATCTCTAGTGGACTCTCTTTAGGACTGGCTCATTTTGCTGGGAATATGGGCATCTAGCTATCCTGGTGCCATGCTCTTTTTAATGAATATTGTATTTTCTAGGTTATGTCAAAGCCACTTTTTCTCTTTGATGCAAAATTATGTTTGACTGAAATTAAAGTGAAGGTTATTTAACAAGAAATCTAGTAGACACATTCAAGCAATACCTGTTCCCTACCACTACTAACTATATATTTATTCAACATATGTTCAAATTCAATGGAACCACTGGACTTCATATACTATTTTGTCAAAATGCACAGTATTAATGAAGAGGGTGTTACAACTTACATATACCAGATAAGACGTATCATTAATGTTCTACCTAATATATTAATATCTGCTCTAGAACCTGATTTTCATGCACCCATGTTATGATGGACTGTATTATGGTATTTATCAAGCTCTTTCATCTGTCTGTTAGCTTTTTTAAAAATTCAAAATCTTAGTTTATCAATCCTTATACCCACTCAGGTGATCTAATCAGTAATTAAAAAAACTGATTAATCTTTTTGAACATCATATCTAGCAAAGATACTTACGTACATATGTAACTTTAAAATGATACTTATGCCTTGTTCAAACAGCGGTTTTAATGCATATTTTGAATTAAAATTTTCAAACTTTAATGCGCATCAAATATACTTCGTAGAATAGATATAGGTCCCTGCATAATGACAAATTTGGGTCACATGCATCATACCCCTGGTTAGCTATATATTTATATTTATGCTAATTTTGACTGAAAAACTAATTTTAAAAAACTTAATTGATCGCTAAAAATAGTGAACATTAAGTAATTAGAAAATGCCAGATGTAGATGTAGATCTGTGCTCTGCAGAGACATACTGGGTCATATATGCATAAAGAAGAAAAAAACTATAAAACAATTCTCTTTGATCCACTGTAAATTGTAGGAAAATATTCGATCCCTGGGTCAGAAGAACGTGAACAACATTAAATGATAATGAAGTATTGTACACAATGGCCTTCATTTTTGCAGTTACTGCCATTACACCGGAAGTAGGGGGCGTGCTTACTGATGGGGTCCCCCCCCCCCCCCAATTGTGGCCCCATCCTACCCCCGGGGGTCATGATTTGAACAAACTTGAATCTGCACTATGTCAGAAAGTTTTCATGTAAAAATCAGTTTTTCTGGCTCAGTGGTTCTTGAGAAGAAGATGTTTAAAGATTTTTCATATATATTTGTATGTAAAACTTTGATTCCCTATTGTGGCCCCATCCAACCCCCGGGGTCCATGATTTGAACAAACTTGAATCTGCATTATGTCAGGAAGCTTTCATGTAAATCTCAGGCCATCATTAAAAATATTTTTGTTTGATGTACTCTGACTCACATTTTAGGTTTTTTTTTTTTTTTTGGTTTTTTTTTAACGTCATGCAAATTTGTAATATTTTCTTTTAGAATAAGGAGAATTTTCTATTTTTCAAGGGACCCCCCCCCCCCCCCCCCCCCCCCAAAAAAAAGTTTTAAATTGCTGGAAAAAAATGGTCGGGTAGGAGCAAATTTGATTGGTCGGTCGGAGTACATCAAACAAATCAATGTTTATTTTTGGCCTCAGCTTTTCTGGCTTAGTGGTTCTTGAGAAGAAGATTTTTAAAGTTTTTCCCTATATATTTGTATGTAAAACTTTGATCCCCCCTTGTGGCCCCATCCTACCCCCGGGGGCCATGATTTGAACAAACTTGAATCTGCAATATGTCAGGAAGCTTTCAGGTAAATTTCAGCTCTTCTGGCCCAGTGGTTCTTGAGAAGAAGATTTTTGAATGACCCCACCCTATTTTTGTGATTATCTCCCCTTTGAAAGGGACATGGCCCTTCATTATACCCCCCGCAACAAGTTGTGGGGTGGGTGGGTTGGTTATACTGGAATCGGGTTGTCCGTCTGTCCGTCCGTCCGTCTGTAGACGCAATGGTTTCCGGACTCTAAAGCATTATCCTTTCCACCTACCGTCACCATATCATACATATGGACTACCCATGGGATGAAGATGTTCTCTATCGATTTTGGGGTCAAAAGGTCAAAGGTCAAGTGCACTGGACAGCGAAGTAGCAATATGGTTTCCGGGCTCTAAAGCGTTATCCTTTACACCTACAGTCACCATATCATACATATGGACTACCCATGGGATGAAGATGTTCCCTATTGATTTTGGGGTCAAAGGTCAAGCGCACTGGACATCGAAGTAGCAATATGGTTTCCGGGCTCTAAAGCGTTATCCTTTCCACCTACCGTCACCATATCATACATATGGACTACCCATGGGATGAAGATGTTCTCTATCGATTTTGGGGTCAAAAGGTCAAAGGTCAAGTGCACTGGACAGCGAAGTAGCAATATGGTTTCCGGGCTCTAAAGCGTTATCCTTTACACCTACAGTCACCATATCATACATATGGACTACCCATGGGATGAAGATGTTCCCTATCGATTTTGGGGTCAAAAGGTCAAAGATCACGCGCACTGGACATCGAAGTAGCAATATGGTTCGGTTTGTCATGCCATTTGTTTTTTACACTCAGAAAAGAGGTAGTTTATACCTATTACCAACACCCTTTGGGAGATTGGGGTAAGCGGGGGATATTCTTAGTGAGCATTGCTCACAGTACCTCTTGTTTGAACAAACTTGAAAGCCCTTCACCCAAGGATGCTTTTGGCCAAGTTTGGTTGAAATTGGCCCAGTGGTTCTGGAGAAGAAGTCGAAAATGTGAAAAGTTTACAGACGGACAGACAGACAGACGACAGACAAAATGTGATCAGAAAAGCTCACTTGAACCTTTGGTTCAGGTGAGCTAAAAATCAATTAAAATATGCAAATTCATTTTTGGGTTGAATGTATTAACTGTTACACAAATTTACTACATGTATATGTATCTATAGTTTACAAATCATTACATTTTGCTAAATGATATAATTATTCTACACATATCATCTAAGATTTTAATTATACAAAATAAGATCATATAAAATCTGTAAATAAATTATGGATCAACAAAATTGTTAAATACTAAGATCTGCTTTCATATTTACTATACTTAAAGGTCATAGGAGACGATTTTCAAAAAATATTTGTTTTGCACGAAAATGTGTTCTTCTTTAATTACTTAACATATGTAAAGAAGTCATTCAGAAAAAATCGTAAAGTAACAGGCGCTACAGACCGTCAAATGTTGCCGTGGTGTGAAGTATCAAAATAGTAAGATGACTTATCTCCCTTGCTTGATGACGTCAAAAGAGACCAGCCTGACGCAAATGTGTATTTGTTTATACTAATAACTGCGGGTTTTAGCCGTCAAAATGTTCAATGTGCTTACATTCAACTGTAATTTAGCAAGTCAGGTATTTCTATATACTTTTGCCTAAATGATCCAACGTTCAGAAAGACTTGGGTGTGAAATCTACACCGAGAACACAGAACTCGAAGTTGTTTGACAATGATCATTTTACGCGATTACGGGGGTTGATGAGGATCAGTTTCGTTATTGTATTCACTCTACTTTGGCAAAAACTAATGGGTTTATGAAATTAAATCTTCGACCAGATGCAGTTCTAACTATTTTCGACTAGGCTACAAACCAACGGCAAGCACGGCGAAGACGAGAAAATCCTGCAAAACGTTGACTGTATATAATGACGGTAGACTACATGTAGTACAGATATTCATAATTTAGTATAAACATGCACGATCTGATTAGTTTAGAAATGAAATCTGACTATGAAATAGTTATATGAAGCTCTTCTGATCAGAATTTTTCTCTCTGAATACATAAGTAAATAAAATGAAGATGAATAGGTCTAACTTTATATGTTGAAAGTTGCATTATCAGACCCCCCCCCCCCCCCCCCCCCCCCTCTTTTCTGTTTGAAAAAGAATGTTCAAAGCAAATGGTGGAACATATTGAAATTACAAGTTTTTATATCGGGTGAAATAAACCAATTTTTACAGTCATGCAAGAGTTGGGGGATGATTTTTTTCCCCTTTAAATGAAGCACTTTACACGTTGGTTTCCTTGTTAGGGTAAAAAAATTAAACAAATAATAACGTTAAAGGCCGAGGGTTTTGAACAACCGGTCAGTTGAATGAATCAACATGTAAGAATTAAAGCTCGATAAATTTATTTTGTATAAATGAGAACGTTAGCCATTGATAAATTAGGCAGATTATTCTTTTTTCTACGTTTTCTTGTATCCATTTGACTGCCTTCGTCGGATACCCAGTATCCGACGATGTATGACAGCCAAACATATACAGTTTCCGACCTGAGTTCCTGCATACTGTGCAGATTTTCTAGCTATGTACAGCTTATGAACCGATCATCGTCCCACACCCCACGATGACTCAATATATTCCAGAATTCTTTGGCTACCTAAAGTTGTCTGTGTGACTCGTCCATAACGCATGGCCTACAAAAACAGTGAGGACATTCGGATTTTTCGACAGTTCCTTCAATAACTGGTCCAGACGAAGAATTCGTTTTTTCTCTGGCTTCCAGTTCCAACCATTATACGCAAGAAAGAGCCCTTATAGTGTCTAATGTTATGGTAAATTATTTTTTCATATACATGTAGGCCCCAATGTCGCAAATTTTATTGTAAAAGAATGTTACAGCCATTTATATTTATTAGATTCACCTGTTAAACTAAAATAGCTGTACACGATACTTGTAAAAATCCTATGAAAATAAATTTAAAAAACGGCGCTCACGATGTGTGTAAAGGAAATTTCGATCTGGCTATAAAATATATCCGAGTCAGGGTGGAACTTGGGCGCATAAAACCAAAGGGGGATGAGGGGGTGCCCACCTTTTTTGTCAGTCAACCTTCACCCCCCCCCCCCTTTGGGGAAAAACCGATGCTGCGTCGCTGTGTCTGCATGGGATTAGAAAGCGCAAGTAATAACTATCTATATTTCTCTTATTGTCATCAGAGAATGTACTCTGGAATTATCATACATTTATCATTAACCAGTCAGTATTGTTTCAACCGATTCGGAATAAATAGGATCTTGATCGATCTTCTTCTTCGTCCTCCGATGAAAAATCGTCGATGTGGCTGGCATTTACATTAATTATGAGTTCAAAGTGATATCCTTGTATAACAAACTATGGTTCCCCATTCAAAAACTCCTCCAGTTGCGAATAAATCATCTATGGATGTGCTTTTGTTTTGATTCGCAAATCTGAGTGTGGTCTCTTATGATGTCACAAATTCAGGAAATCAGGAACGATAATCGTGTAACAATTTTCTATTCCGACTACCTTTGCACTTCAATTTCTTCGAGTTAATATTGTTTTTAATCTTTAAAAAGTATTTTTATGAGGAGTCTATGAAACAAAGTTGATAATTATGGAGAGAAAACGTATTGTTAAAAACCGTCTCCTATGACCATTAAGGCCACATAGAATTTCATATTTACAGATTATCATCCACGCCCACCCCTCTCAAAATTATCCACCCCATTGTTTTTTATTCTACCTTTTTTTTAAAAAAAAGAAGTTGAGAACAAATATTTGGCTTGTATATCAAACATTTAGAGCATTTCAATGACTGACCCTAACATTTTGGCATGTTGTGGTTATATTTGACATGTTTCTATTATAAGGGTACCCAAAGATGTGGTAGTTGTGAAGGACTGTTGCAGTGTGATATGCATTTGGTCAAGTGACTGCACATGTATGCCTTGTTAAAATTGATTAATGGAGATGCTATTGAATGTGAAAGTATGCGATACCATGCCATTTCCCAATTCTGTGTTTGGAACTTTTATTATTGAGTGTGCGTGTCTTAGACTAGAAGAAGATGATGGCAAACTGAATTGAATAATGTTAAGCAAAAGAACTACAGTACAGTGACTGTTGCTTTGTGGTACAATGATGGTAATTATGACTCATTAATTAGCGGATACGGCAATGGCATATCCTGATCCTGCATAAACTGCATATTCAAACAAGAGGCCCATGGGCCACATTGCTCACCTGATTCACCTTGGCCCATATTTAAAGATTTGTTCTACATATTCGCTTCTAAAACTTTGATCCCTATTTAAGTATTGTGGCACAACCTACTCACGGGCCATGATTTCTCCTACCTAAAATCTAACTCCAAAAAACCCCACACAAACATAGCTTGTAAAGGGGATAGGAGGACGTGCCTGGTGTTTAATAATTCAATGTGTACAGGCATTAGAAAAATGTGTATATGCAAAAACATACTTTAAATTGTATGCAAAATAATACCCATGTCTAGTCCTATTATAACATTGGAAGGAAAATTTGATCTGGCCACCATTGCTACACAACATGTTAAGTTACGAAAAATAAAAAATTCACATATGAACACCTAGGCTGTGTCAAGCTGAGTGAGCAAGTTTGTGCAGAACGAACAAAAATTACACCAAACACAGCGACACCTTTTCGAAATTTTATTTTTACAAACTTGAATCTGCACTACAGAGCTGTATGTCAGGAAGCTTTCATCATGTAAATTATGTAAACTACTCTGGCCTAATGGTTCTTGAGAAGAAGATTTTTATGGCCCCATTCTACCCCAGGGGGTCATGATTTTAACAAACCTGAATCTGCACTATGTCAGGAAGTTTTTATGTAAATTTGTACTTTCCTAGCCCAGTGTTTCTTGAGAAGATGATTTTTAAAGATTTTCCCTTTATATTTGTATGTAAAATATTTGATCCCCTATTGTGGCCCCATCCTACCTATGGGGGTCATGATTTGAACAAACTTCAATCTACACTATGTCAGAAAGCTTTCATGTAAATTTCAGCTCTTCTGGCCCAGTGGTTCTTTAGGAGAAAATTTTTAAAATGACCCAACCCTATTTTTGCAATTTTGTAATTATATTTTCCCTTTGAAAGAGGGTGTGGCCCTTTATTTGAACAAACTTGAAAGCCCTTCACAAAGGATGCTTTTTGTCAAGTTTGGTTGAAATTGGCCCAGTGGTTCTTGAGAAGAAGTCAGAAATGTGAAAGTTTACAGACAGACGGACAACAGGGGATTGGAAAAGCTCATTTAAACTTTCAGCTCAGGTGAGCTAAAAATTACTATTATTCAAAAAAGCGCAAAAGAATGTTCAACTTCAGTGTTACATGAAAATGTACTTCAAAATCACTTAAAAACAATTATAATATTGCTGTATGAAAATTTTCTGTCCAAAGAAAACAATGTAAAAAAAAATATGAAGTAATCTACACTCTACAGCAACATGTGAGTATAATGAACGGGAAATATATATTCTGAAAAATAAAAAATACACCACCTGCCCCATTTTTGTCCAAGCAAGGATGGAAATCTAAAAAATAATTTTATGACTATGTGGCCTAAAATATTTTGTATACTTACTAATTTCAAAACTTGAAAAGGAAATGTTATCCATGTGAAGCACTCTGTTCATCCTCTGGGGAAGACAATCTTTGATTTGCAGTTTGTGTCATGACTACACCATGATATCTTCTAATCTCGTCATACTATCAGAAAGTAGTTTTGGCAGTTGGCAAGTGTATCAATGGTGTAACTTCTTCATGATCAGATCTTCTATACTGTGTCATATTCAGCATAAAGTAACACGGCCTATCATCTAGTTCTGAGGTACTGAGGAAGGGCTGTTTTTCTCAACACAGCCTTTCTTCTGGTATTCTTAGGGATACTTTATTCATCTTTTAATTACATTTCCTTCTTGGAGATTAAAAGTTGAAGACCACTGAAAGAAAAAGAAGTGATTTAATGAGTTCCATGTACAACTGTAGTTTATCGAATGTGCTGACCAGAATATTATCTAACTGTAGCCCCCCTCCCCGATCAAGCATGCAATGTCATACATGTATCTGAAATCAATACTTATAAAAATTAATTAAAATTAAAATGTTCAAATCTACAATCTTGTTACACATCTCCTATATTTTTTACTTATCATAACTTTGAATTTTTAATAAGTGTGTCCTTTTGTCCACAAACTTTAACAACCCCTCATAAACAATTTACAAATATGATATCAGAAATAATAATCTAAAAACATTATCCTGTTGTTCATAGATGCCATCAACACCAAGAGTATAACAAATAACAAAAGCTCTCCTGACATTGTCCCATTCTGAAAGAAATGATGTGCTTATATCCCCAAAGGCAGGGGGTTACCCTGAATTGTGTCTAGAGAGAGGAATAATATTTATGGAATTAACCAAAAAATTAGTTATAAATTTTTTAAATTTTTAGCTATGAATTCATGTTAAAAAATTGGTAGCTCAGTGGTGAATGTATGTTCGTTCGCCCTAAAACGCGTTCGCCCATGACGCCGTTCGCCCTTATTCCCGTTCGCCCAGAGTCCGATCGCCCTAAAACTTGTTCGCCCATGGTCCGTTCGCCCTCTTATTAAGTTGAATGTCTGAAACATAGGAATTCTTCATTTTTCTATACATATTTTTCTATAGATGAACCAAAAAAAAATATTTTTCACGTATGCAACGGGTCTTACTAATGACCTGTCATACCAAATACCTGACTAACAGAAATTTACGACATTTGAAGGTTTTATATATCTCCTTATAAATCATTCTTGAGATCAAAGGACTGGTTTGTAGTTGAAAATCAAAAAATTCTTCAAAGATAAAACCGGTGCTCATATCCATAATGGGCCTATTAACGTCTCAATGTCTTCAATATTGCTTTCAAAACATCGCGAATCGTTAAGAAAACAAAGGAGCTGATTCCCCAAATTACAGTATTAAAAATAACATACATTTAAACTAATTATGTCTTTTATAAACACTACAATCAGAATTAAAATACCAGTCTATTTATTTAAGAAACTTAAAATTGTTAATTGCAAAAAAAAAAAAAATCGATACGTAATAAATGTCTTAAAAAATAAAAAAAAAGCTTAATATATACTATATACTATATATATATGGCGAACGGGATATAGGGCGAATGAGGAAAAGGGCGAACGAGAATTATGGCGAACGGACTCTGGGCGAACGGACGGACGCGAACATGTAGAGAGGGCGAACGAACCCGATACCCTCAGTGGTAACAGAGCATTTGCTTCATGATGAAGAAATCATGGTTTCGAGCCATGCTAATGTACTTTATTTAGGGTGTAAATGTACGTAGTGAGGTGAATGCTCCATCGTCATATTTAGCATTCAAAAGAGAAAGTTGCTGGTCTTTCAGATGAGACCTTCAAACACCACATGCATGCGTCTAAATGTGTCGCACTTCATATTACTGAAATATTCTCTACAGGTATTATACTAAAATCAAACAAACACATATAATCATATACATGTTAAAAATCTTAATTTTAGAAATTTCTTCTTCTGACAAAATGATGCGCAAGCATATAAATGGAAGCTATGCCACTATATGTCATGACACTGTACAGCTTGATCAGTTTATACATCACATAAACAATCACAGATGTAAACAATCAAGAAAAACTCAGTACACAACATCATCCTTTAATTTTGTATTGTAGCTGAAGATCATTCTTCCAAGATCGAAATGCAGCTTGGAAATGATTAGCGAGGGTTGAATTATTCTTAAAAAGTAGATTGAAAGCAAAAGGTAACTGCCAAAGTTACCAGGAGACAATAATCCATACATCGTTCGAATTTCCTCCACTGCCACCTAAAGTCCACGTGTAAACCACGCGTGTGACACCACAGCCCGACAGGCTACATTGTAAACAAGTAAAATGCATTCAGAGTAATAGTTTTACATATCATATTCTGTTTGGTTTATAGTCTTAGTAGTTACATACCTATGCGGTACGCCTGTACGTACTGCAAGCAGTGCGGCGTAATGTACATTTGCATCCTCAGGGATTTCAACCCGGACAAAGTGGAACATGCCAATCCCAATACATATACATCTTTCTTTTTTATTTTTGCATTTTTATTTATTTTTCTATTTATTATTTATGTCATGGCGTTGGAAAAAACTTCAAAGTAGGGAGACAGATGTAAAGGGGTATACGTTCCAATCATCCAAAAAATGTGCCGTGTGGAGGGTGGGGTAGGGGGGTTGATTCCTAAGGACCTGGCGCATTTCTTTTTGTGAAATTCTATCCAAAATCAATATGAATTCTTAGTATACAGAGTACATTAACTGCAAAGATTATATTTCAAAAGAAAAAAAACCCAAACAGTTCACGCAGATTTATCACTTTTATCATCGAAATTTTCAGTAACTCGGGTACTCTGTCGCTTGTACATAACACGATCGGTATGAAACACCATTTAATCAGTCTATGTAATAAAAAACCCATTGATAACATCCAAAAAAAATTCTTTCAACCGTGTTTACTTACCTCAGATGGGCCAACTTCTTTCCCTGGAAAACTCCATTATGATGATATCACAAATGACGTCATTTAAAACAGAGCATGCGCACTTCGAAAGTGTGTAAGCCATGCTCGCAAGGAAAAAAGATGGACGAGTGCTAAATCTTTACACACCTGTTACACACATCTCATAAATCCTGTTAAGTAAACACTTCAGGATTTTGATGGTAGATGACCTATTTAATGATTTTATGCTGATTTTTATAAAAATCCAACTGAACACCACCATTTCCGTGTTCCTTTGGCCGACCCCGTGTTGATTTACACGTGTGCCTTCTTATTCACTGGTTCAATTGACAGGGCTTACAAACACACACACACACACACACACACACACACACACTAATCTACAAGTATAATGAAATTAACTCACATATGTCCAGCTGAGCTTGAAATTATATTTTTTATTATTCAAATCATTTTAATTCAATCAATTAATAAAACATTTTTAAATAAAATAGAAAAGTCTTACAATGTGAGAAAGCTTAGCAAATTAAATCCAGAAGATTTTGATTCGTATGAAATGAACAAATGCTGTAAAGTGATAACAATTCATGTCTGTCTCTTAAGGCATTGGAATATTTTAATGATAAAAACTGGGGCATGATATTAAGGCTAGTACTAGACAATTTGCACTCACTCACAAATCTAGACAAGAGGCCCATGGGCCACATCTCTCACCTGAGTCACCTTGGCACATATTTAAAGATTTTCCCTATATATATTCGCTTGTAAAACTTTTATGCCTATTGTGGTACCAACCTACCCTCGGGGTCTATGATTTTTTCAAACTTAAATCTGCACTGTCAGGAAGCTTTCATTCAAATATAAACTTTTCTGGTCTAGTGATTCTTCAAAAGATTTTTAATGATTTTCCCTATATATTTGTATGTATCCCCTATTGTGGCTCCATCCTACCCCCAGGGTTCATGATTTCAACAAACTTGAAAATCTGCACTATGTAAGAAAGCTTTCATGTAAATTTCTACTTTCCTAGAGCCCAGTGCTTCTTGAGAAGATTTTTAAACATTTTCCCATTATATTAGCAATTGTAAAACTTTGATCCCCTAACCCCGGAGGCCATGATTTGAGGAAACTTGAATTTGCACTATGTCAGTTCTAAAATGAAAAGTTTACAGATGCCAGACAACAGATGAGATAAAAAACACTGCATGAAAAATGCACATGTTCTCAAAGACCCACTATAGTATTTCAATATACATTATAACTATACATGGGGTGATAAGAAGTTTGCTAACTTTTTGAATAGCTTACATAATTCAAATCAAAGTGGGTAAAAATCTAATTTCATGGTGGTTTTTTTATCAAAGTAAACCCTTTCAGCTTTGATGCACTTCTACCATTGATTTGCCCATGGCTGAAACATGTGATCCTAGCCATCACGTGACATGACCCTTAGCGCACTGTTCACAGCAGTTACTGTACCAAGATCTTTCCGAGTCTCATATTTCTTTCCCTGCAGGTTATCTTTCAAAACTGGAAATAGCCAAAAGTGACAAATCGCCAAATCTGGACTGTAAGGGGGGTGGGTTAGGATTTTTACACTCCGTGTGTTCATCACAACCCGACTCTTGTGGCTAGGTGTGTTGTCCTTGTGTAGAATGAATCCAGTTTGGATCATTATATCTCATTATGACTCTCATCAAATCTGATTTGATTATACATGTGCATAGCAGTCTTCAGTAACTAAAGTTTTAGGGGGAACCATGTGATTAACAATAATTCCATTGATGTCACGTACAGAAAACAATGAGCCTTACCCTTCACGGTCACCCAAGAATTTGTTACACATGCTTTCAATGGTGATGGAGAGGATGAGTGCTTCCAAACTGAACTTTGTTGTTTACTCTCTGGTTCATAGAAATGTAACAATGTTTTGTCACATGTTATAATTCTATTCATAAACAAATTTCTTTGTTTTGCATATCTACTGATGTAAAACTGGTAAACATTTACCCACATGCTCATTTGCTCTGGTAGAAGGAAACAAAGAACCCACCTTGCACAACTAGCTGCATTCCAAGCTTATAAATCTCCTGGACAGTTCCATAAGACATGTTAAGATCATCAGCTATTTCTCTAATAGTGACTCATTGATCTCTCATTACAAAGTGTTCAACCCCAGACAGCTATTCCTCTTCGTACTAACGTTCACTTGACACCCAGAAAAAACATCATCTTTAACCGTCTTTCCGTCAATAAATGCTCTTACTTATTGAACATTTGGCAAGTCCTTTATTGCCCTAAACTTTATGTAGATCATTGTATATTTCCATAAAGGGTTTTCCAACTTATACATACAAAAATGGATGATTCAGTCGTACTCAAGCAGAGAACAATAGATCTACAAATTGATGCCATTTTTACAATGTGATATCACAAATGTAATGTAAACTATTATGTAACTCATACTACATCTCGCACATTTTTGACTATATGTGTGCCAACATGCATTCTGAACTGTCACAGGTTAATATGTAGATATATAGAGATAATAGTTCGCAAACATTTTATCACCACTCATAGGTCCTGAAATTCATTGTTCAATCCTGACTTACCCCTATTAAATGCTGATTTTCTGATAAGACAGTGATCTTGCATTTCATTGGATTGTTTGGAATGTTCTGCAAAAACTTCTGAAACAGATCTAGAAAGAAAAAAAGAAAGTAAATCACCTATGAATATTTCATGTCAATAAACGTAGTATAGGACATCCTTAATTATCCCCTATCTTATGAAATCTTAATTATAAATGCCAACCCAGCCAATATCACCCAATTAAAAGCACAGATTACCATTTTAATACATTTAATGTCATTGACACAAATTAAGACACTAAAGCAAGATTGCTATATTTCTAACAAGAGACCCATGAGCCTTAACAGCCACTCAAGTATCACATAACAATAAACTTACATCAGAAGACGTAATTATTATTTTTTTTTTCTTTTATAAAAATGCATATCATATACAGTATCAGAAAAATTCATCCAATACATCAGAAAAATTCATTTCATACATCATAACACATTTATTTACTTTAATACATACAGTTTCCTAAATTCTCATAACTAGAGCCTCAAGGGCCACATTGCTTATTTGAGTCATCTTCACCCTGCTGTTGTGTAGCTGTTGGGATTTTTAAAAGATTTTTTCAACCTTTATTCTCAGAAAAAACTTTTGACCCCATATTGTGGCCCCAACCTAGCCCCCAAAGGCTCAAGACATAACCATGATAAAAGTTCACAGGGTAAAAAAATCAAGGCATGAAATGTAAGGTTTTGCCACATGGAATATACATGTACAAAATATGAATGCCCTAGCTACCTTAAACAGTTTAGGAGATATTGCATAAATTAGTTTTCTAAAAAGAAGGTCAAAATCCAAGGTCAGGTTTACACAGTCAAAAACTTTGGTACCAAAAGGTTTTGTCACTTGAATACATACATAAAATATGAAAGAGATATCACTCACCATACAAGTTATTAGCAATTTGGGTCAAACTACAAGGTCAAGGTCACAAAGTCAAACATCATGGCATCAAATGAAATTCTTGCCATAAGGCATCCATACACGTCCTACCTATTAATTCAATAGTTCAGGATTTGATATTGTCATGGTTAGGTTTTCTTCAAAGAAAGTAAAATTCCAAGGTCAAGATCACAAAGTTAAATACTTTAGTACCACAGAAAGGTCTTGTCACAAGAAATGCACATATAAAATAAGAGAGCCTGATCACTCCCCATTCATAAGTTGTGAGCAAGGTTAAAGTTTTGGTTAAGGTTTCAAATTTTGGGTCAAACTCCGAGATCTTTTTGCCTTTTATATTACTTAAATGTATATAGTTTAAATACATACAAAATGTATTAAAATCTCCTTCATTAGAAAAGCGAAAAGAAAAAGTCCACATCTAATAATCAAATTCCCTGATCTGCAGCCCACTGCATGAGCAATATAATATATATAAGGCAAATATGCTCAGTGGGCAGATTAAGGGATTTAATTTTAATACAGATTAATTTGCCTTCATGCCAAATTAATCTCATTTAATTGACGGAACAACTGTTTTCCAATGTTGGACGATCTAAAAATAGAACAAATTAATCAAAACCCAAAGCCATCATAGTACGAGTTAATGTGCAGATAGCACTTCCTTTTCCGTCCCAGACACGAGCAGATTAGCACTTAAACATAGCAGACGCTCTCTAAGAATTTCCCCACCCACCACTCCCCTTATTACAGTAATCTGCTGTCAGTTTTTGTTTTTTCCAGACATAGAACAAGCACCAACCAAATGACTGGACGATAGTCAAACCACGAAGAAAGAAGGAGCCAATCCAAGCTGCAGTATTCTTGGACTGTTAAACTAAAATCAGAGACAGTGCTGGTTTTATGAATTTTATTAAGATGTATATAGTACTGCCATTTTAGCATAAATACATCAAAACGCTTGTCACATTGTATTAAAGGGGGGCGGGTCTGTAGAGATAAATGGGAGGGTTGTGAGCATATCTGGCTGGTTGTTTCCCTGCCCAGCCATCATGCATGATGGTGGGCGCAATGTTGGGTAGACAGGTTGTCTACAAATGTATGCCATGTAGAACAATGTTATAAAGTAAAAAGTTTTCGATTGGGGTCATAGCAAAGCCTGCAGGCTTGGGGCCCTCTCCACCTCTCGTAACAGGAGGGGAGACTTAGTACTGGAGTACTTGGGTAGAGAAGTACTACTGACCAGAAGCAATCACCGGGAAACAGGGTATACAGATGTGCTCTCAACTATCCCGGACCCATTAATGTCTAGTACCTAAATTTGGGATCCTTGGTACCTGCGCCCAACGCAGGGCCACTGGTTTTGCCCGGTGCTTATTAGTCGGTATACCAGTTATCCCTTCTGGACCCAGTTTTTCATTGTATATCCACACAATGCGGCCGTTTTAATGCCAATTTCCTTAAATGTCCATCACAGTTTGGAACATACATTGTACCCTTTCGATTAGTCTTTAATAAACATAATAAACTATAATATTCTTGTTGTCTAGTTGGCATCAGGAATGGTAACGGGTATGTGATTATTACCAAATGCAAGGAATCTTATGTGTGTAAGCATTTACTACCTGACTGTTCAATTAATTAGATTTACCTCCCTCTTTTTTGTATTATTTGCTAACTTTAATTGAATAATAGGTCAAATCTTTAAATGGAGATTTTACAGACTAGTGGGGAGTGAGAGGTCCTATCCCTGATTAGGCCACCTATGATACGATATTGATGCAAATGATAGAAAATTGCAGTATCATAATTCGAGTTGCATATAATGCATGGCTTTTGGTACTAGACAATATATTGGCAAGTTCTGCATGCATTTATATGCAGCTGCTTGTACAGGTAGAGGAACATATTATTTTCCTTGTATACTTTATATGCCACATTCATGCACCTCTACAATGTCTGTAAAGATAAACTATTTATCATTTTATGATCTGAAATACATTTTTCAATGTCTTCATTTACTTGCCATATAGTAGGTCACCTTTATCATTACATGATAATTCAGGTCACCTTTATCATTACCATTACATAATAATTCAATCATAGCAGCTGCAGGTCACCTTTATCATTACCATTATATGATATTTCAATCATAGCAGGTCACCTTTATCATTACCATTACATATGATAATTCAATCATAGCAGGTCACCTTTATCATTACCATTATATGATAATTCAATCATAGCAGGTCACCTTTATCATTACCATTATATGATAATTCAATCATAGCAGGTCACCTTTATCATTACCATTACATGATAATTCAATCATAGCAGGTCACCTTTATCATTACCATTATATGATAATTCAATCATTTTTCAATTAAATTCTGGTAGAATAATCATTAATGTAACTGAGAAGTTTAAGAATTGGACAGGTTAATGTTCATTTCCACATTCAGTTAATCAAGGAAAAAAATTCTCCAAAAAATAAAATCACCTACTGTTAAAACACATGTAATTTTATGATTTTTTTCCCCTTTGAAATATTTAGTTTTGTCTTCAGTATAAACTGGAGTTACACAATACATGTACCTAGTATTATATTGTTCAAAATCATCCGATTCAACAACTTTGAGTGAAATAGCATTTTGTGTCTGGGCTCCATCTACATAAATGTATGCATCCATTATCCAATGGTAACGTTTGCATCCGATTCCAGACTGTATGCTGTAAATAGAATGTTTACACAATATCAATATATATGCAAATGACAGATGTACACGAGGATATTCAAACTATAGATCTAGATCAACCAACTTTACATGCACTAAAGAATAACTATTTCAAATAGCTTTATAAAACTATGTAGCTTAATAAAGATATATAGCTAATTCAAGAGCTTGTGCTGGACCTGGTCACTGCTTGGTAGCAGTACAGCTGCAGTAGTTGGTCAACATACTTCCAGTGTCTGAGTTTTTGCAGTATTATTTGCCACCCCAGAACCAAAGGAAATGACTTTGAAAGCTTACAGTAATGTATGTTTATTAAGTTTCTTGTTGGCATCACAGTCTCTCACAATCGTCTGCCTCTTTCATTTTTCCCCCGTACCTAGTTGTGGATATCGATCCCGATTTAAAAATAAATGCAAATAGAAGTTCTAGTTGTATGATATATTCATTACATAGATTTAAATATTCGACAAAAATATCTAATGAATAGTGAATAGGATAATCCTTTGAATTCCAATAATCGCACGAAAAAGATTCTAATCATGTGAGTAACATCGAGATCGGCATTCTGGTGAAGCAAACATGGCAGCAACTATGTCGGAGAAAACGATGAGCGATGAAGTTTGGCTCATATCTCGTGCTAGAGCATGTATGAAACCTAATAAAGGTGATCCATTTGCAGCAAAAGCCTGGATGATAACAGCAAGGTCGTTGTTTCCGAACAACTTCTCCATACAGGTAAGAGCGTCACATCGGTACACTTATTATATTCTAAGCTATAATTATAACAACAATTCTCTATCACTATCTTATGCTGGGTTTAGAAATGACAGCTGCACATAACCAGTTGTTTGGTGCATTTAAAGAATTACATGCACTTTAGTCAAGAAAAGCATAGGTGTGTTCATCTGGAATGAACAGGTCCAGTACAATATATGACAATATTTATACATCAGTTAATCAACTGTCAGTTAACAGGTCCAGTCCAAAGACTATTTCTACCTACGTAGCTACTTATAGCTACGTAGGTATTTAAACGTACTCCAGGTAGCTATTTTTACCTACTTTTCCCTTTACTTGCATTTCGTGGCCAAACGCAGGAACGGCGCAATATAGTGTGTACCAAATTTCTTGATTCACTTACACTGACGATGAATACCACAAATATATTGGACAAAAAAGGATTACTTTCTAACCTTTCAAATTTGCATCAATAACTGCACCCAGTTCCATTTTCTGGGAGCTTAGGATCAAAGCTACATGATATAAAGTCTAGAATGTCTTACAAATCTGTATTAATTTTAAAGTTTACCTTCATGCATTTTGACATTAAAGGTTTTGGGGATGAAATTTCATGCATTTCCTGTGCATTCTCCACCCTCGTAAAGTATTCAAATTTACACTCCGAATTTTGCCGTGCACATGCACACATGATACATGAAACAACTGACCTGTTTAAAAGATGTACCTTGATTATTATTTATTTATATTTTCAAAAACAGGTAAAAGTAGGTAGAAGTAGCTACTTTAAGTAGGTTTAAATACCTAGTTAGCTATTAATAGCTACGTAGGTAGAAATAGTCTTTGGACTGGACCTGGTTAATCTCGGTGAGAGTCGTGGAGGCCGGATATTTGGACTGACGCTTCTTTAGGAAGAGGCGTCAATCCAAATACCCAGCCTCAACGAATCTCGCTGAGATTACATGTTAGTAAAAATAACAAGTACTAAGTAAGTTTAATTAACAGCATGCTATGTTTAATGTACAGTAATGCATTGTTTTGTGTATCATTCAGTTTGAAGCTTATTCTTTGGAAAAAACTGGGAAGAATGTGAAGGAGGCAGCAAAGTTATTAGAAGAAATGTAAGTTATTTGAATGGATGTATTGGCTCTTTGAACATATTGAAATTGAAACATATTCTATTGTATATATAATCAATACATGTATCAACACTTCACCGCAAGTTACGTTTCTTTGTGGGGTCAGCCAAAGGTCGATTTGTGAAAAACCAAATTTTTCTTCTTTACTTATCAAATGTAAAGACGTTACTACTGAATTTTAGCTAGTTATCAAGCTTTTATATAATTTAACTTAATAGGTTGCCCCACCCTGGGGCATTATTGTAATTGACTGCAATGATGAAAAAATAATAAATGTCAAAGCTACAGATTAGAAAATTACAAAGGCCAACGTAGGGAAATATGATTTTTAACCAGGAGATGGCGGGCAAGGGAAATAACTTGTTGATACAAATACAGTTGTGTATACAAATTTACCGGCAACAAGTTAAAAACTTTAATATAAGTTCTTCTAGCATATTGAAATTATACCAGACAGATCGAGTTTGGTGAATCATACCATGGTTTCTGATATAAAAATAAAATCCCCCCCCCCCCCCACCCCCGACATAGAATTTGTGATTGTGTCATACATTACACCCATTCAGGTGGTTGACTGTAGGATGTGACAATGTAGTGCAAATATAAGGTGATATTTAGATCCCCTGAGCTATTGAATTGCTCTTTTGAAACAGTTACTGTAAAAATTATTTTGCCTGATTTGATTTCAATAAATGATTTGTTATAGAAGTACAGTTATGGTTTAAATATATTTCTCCTAGGTTTGTTTCATTTCCAAGTGAACCACAGCTTTGGGAGGAAATACAAGAGATACTGGAGATTCTTCAGACTGAAATGTCAGCAAATAGCCATAAGAACTTTTTAACAGGTTAGTATAAGCATTGACATGTGTTGGTATAGATACTGATTGGCTTAATTGATATTCATTATGATGCACATATGCTTTGAACTTTTATAGAAATATTTGCTGCTGTCTCCACACCAACACAGTGCCAGATGTTATTAAGTGTGGCCCAGAAGATCAGCAACACACTTGAACAGTGCAGACTCCTCCTCTTAGCCATGAGGAAGTTCCCTAACCTTGTGTTTGAGCATGGTGTATGTATCCTCGATATTGTCATAAAATTATGTATTATCTCCTCTCTTGATTATTGTAAAATTTATCTCTTGTTTGTCTATTTTGGAGTCTGAATGAGAAATAAAGTATTCTGTATATTTTCTTTTTGCATTGATGTGAACTGAAAAAGTTATATTTTTTTTACAGCTTAAATTACTTGAAACCCTGCAGCAAGCAGAGTTAGAGGCCAAAGTCAAGTACCCTGTGAACTGTTACAGAAAACTGTTTGGTAGGAGCTTTAAAACTTATTTTTCATACCATTTCTTCATTGTCACATGTGCTTCTACTGTTAGAGTAGCCCAGTTGTCTACAATGTCTGAGTGTGTCCATGATGATATTAGGGGTAAAACGATACAATACCTTCTCGATTTGATTCAATTTTCGATACTTTAGTCTCGATTCGATGATTTTCGATTCGATACAATAGCATGTACCAAATTCTTTGTAATGCTAAGATTTTTTATGTTTCATTGTATTTATTGCTCTCTGCAAATAAATTCTACATAATGTAAAAACGTTTAACATAAAGCAACACTCTTATCACTTGTCCTAAAACCGAAATGTCGCCATACCCAGGATTTATACACTTGGGGTGCATTTTTCAATTTGACTGCATCCATTTTGATACAGCAAAGTTTACTCGTATGTTGATTGGGTAATTTTCACTTCCATTGGCTAATCAGAAACTGTGTTATCAAAAGCAATGTGTGCTATGATTTTAGAACTGTATCGAACCGAAACAGACCCCAAATAAATTGAAGATCGAATCGAGACCACTACATCGCGATTCAGCCGCATCGCAATGCATCGTTTAACCCCTAGGTGATATACATGTGAAAATGAATTGTCGAAGATCTCTTCACTACAGAAACTTAAGTTTTAGTACATATAGTGGAAGCCAGCCGTAGATAATTTCTGTTTAAGGAGGAATGCTACACCAGAGAAATTTGATGTGGATGAAAAGTGGAGGATATGTACAACAATATTTTGAAATTGAAAAACTTTCAAATTAACTCAATTTAGTCAAAAAATGCAGTATTAGTAGAAAGCAATCTGAAAAAAATTTAAAACCCCTGCTGGACTCGAACCCGTGATCTACAGTTCAGCAGTCAATGTGCTAATCTTCTGAGCTACTCAGCTAGGCAATGATATTTGAAATAAATAGGCAAATATTGCTGATATTTATATTTTCATTCATGTTTTAAAAGGAAATCAGCCATTATGATGATGTAGAGTACCTCCTTAATATATTTTACATCTTTTGGGACTCCCAATCATACATAATTTATTGAAAATTCTGATTCATACATGAAATACCAATATGATGGCAGCAATAAGCATTTGTACCCACAGCGTGTGGACAAAAGTATGTTTTGCGTCTCACTATGCATAAGAGTTCCACAAAGGGAAAGAACTATTGGGCAACTCGGAAATTGTGTATTGAAATAATACCCTGTTATAGGTGTATGCATGTTAAAACAGAACTGTGAGGTTTGAACTGAAGTTCAATAGGGGTCATCTACCAGTCATGATCTATCTTCCTATAAATTTAATGTCAACTAGAGTGACTGGACGAAGGGTTCTCTAGTTATTGGTTGGACAACAAACTGTTTATCCACTGATCATACCTACCGACAGATGTTGATTAATATGCCGTTTTGCAATGATCTTCAATGAAGAAAGATTTGTGATTGTTATTTAAGTAGGTATACAATGCACCAAGAAAATGTGTCATCTCATAAATTTATGATAAAAATTGAATTGCATCATCAGTATATATACCATACTTATTTCAGTGTGTGATGTCCTCCCCCTAGTTCTTCAGAAAGTGAAGAAACTCGATCTGCCAACAGCTCAGGTCTACCGCTGGCTACAAATGTCTGTAGAGTTCTACATCATGTATGTCACTCAGTCACCGAGTTTCAATGGAAGCACCAGCACTTCTTCAGGTAAAATGACTGTTTTCTATTTCATTTTCAGTTTGAAACTTTGTGCAAACAAATAAGTCTGAGTTGATTGCGTATTGTTACATGAACAATGTAACATCCACTGGATATTATATGGTTTTCTTTTCAGAGTTACTGTCTCCTACAAAGTTGAGTAATAGAGTCAGTATACCTGGTCTGTTTGACAAGGAATGTCAAGTTAGTGATCCCTGGGGAAGCCTACTCAAGCTCATCGTTCTGCTGGGCCAGCTCATGGATTGGGATGTTCCTCAAGATCTGTTCAGTGAACCAAGGTAACTTTCCTTGAATATTCTATGGACTTTAATAGTCATGACTACTCTAGTGTGGGAGACAAGACTATTTTATAATTGCTGAATGTTGCAGCTACTACCAAGTCTGATTTAGTTTAGTATGCAACGCTTGCAAGAGAAGGGAGACAAATCTAAAATATGCTTAGAAAAACATTGTAAAGGGATGGATTAAACCACTGTGTTAAACACACATCATTGTTATAGAATGTAAGATAAGCAAATTTTATTTCTGCATGTCCTGGTAGTCAATCTGAAATGTACGCTTACAGAGAAATCCAGTACAAGAACATCTATAGTCTGTACAACAGAGCTCGTCAATCTCGCTCAGCTGAGCAGACTCGCCAAGTATTGTACACTACAGTAGTCTTGTTTTTGGAGTGTCTGTACATGTATGTCAGCAGTGTGGACCCCCAGTCCTTTCTCGGTCCCAGTGCCAGCCACACCCCATTAGTTCTCATGGAGAAGTTTGAAAATGAAAGTTCAGACGATGAACCTCAGTAAGTTAATATATTCAAGACAGTACACCATTTTATTATAGATCTAAGGCAATTTTATTCTGTTTAATGGAAGATTCATTGGGTTAATGATATAGGTTGTAGCAAACTAGAATCAAAGTTTTAATCTATCACGCAATTAATTTGTATGAAAATTACAAGAATTATGATAGTGAATTTAAGTTTTAAAAAATAGCTTTTTGTTACACTTGTCAGAAATTGGAGTGAAGGAAAGAATCGGGTGATGAAAATGTTTGTTTAATTAATAGAGCCAAGAAAGCAAAAGTACAACCAGACAGTGTTCCCACAATAGTAGGAGCTGAGTGTCTTAGTAGTGCCAGCAGAATCATCAACAGTTTCACCACAGCATTCAAATGCTACGAGCTAATGCACTCCACCACAGAGCTACAGACAGGTACACACTGCTGTATAAACTCAGAAGTTCATGTAAATTAACTCAACCACAGAACTACAGATGGGTACACTCCTGTATAAACTCAGAAGTTCATGTAAATTAACTCAACCACAGAGCTACAGATGGGTACACTCCTGTATAAACTCAGAAGTTCATGTAAATTAACTCAACCATAGAGCTACAGATGGGTACACTCCTGTATAAACTCAGAGGTTCATGTAAATTAACTCAACATTTGTATCATTTCATGAATTGATTGCTTGTACAAGTAGCCTTAGCATGTTATAGGCATGTTCTGTTCAACAAATGGGATACTTGTGACATTACAGTAATGTCAGACTGGAGATGTGAAAAAAAAAGTTTTAACTGATTTAATTGATAATTATTATACGTATGTATTTGAATATGATATTAATTAAGATTTGTACATTTTTAGAATTTATGAAGCTTTGTGAGATATGGCACATGGAAACGTGGACCTGGATGGGGCATTTCCAGACAGACATGCTTATTTATCAGGTACATATAAAATGGTTCTCAGAAAACATGGCCCTTAGAAAACTAAATGTTTAGTAACTTAACAAAAAATATTCGTTGAAAGAGTGCAATTCATTGGGAGAGAGAATATAGTGACTGAACCATTTGTGTGTGGATGAGTATGTGTGCGAGTGTATGTGTATCACTACACTTGTAGGCCTTATTATTTGCTCGATTTACTTGATACTTAAGAGGTAGCTTTGTTATCAAGAGAGGAAGAACCCTATTGATTTTTGGGTTCAAAGGTCAGGGTCACTATGGCATTTTGTAGGAAATGCTTTAAGAAACTTTACAGGCCACATTTTATGCTAAATTGTTTTGATACTTCACATGTACCTTTGTTATCAAGAGAGGAAGAACCTTATTGGTTTTAGGATCAAAAGGTCAAGGTCACTATGAGACTTCATAGAAAAAGCTTGTAGACACTTATTACAAGGGAATATGTCCCGCCTTGCTGAGTTGTTGTCTACAATTGGGACTCGGGTGCACTTATTTAAGCTCTTTTAAATCTTCCATGGCAGGGTGCATTTGCAGATGCTATTGCACATCTCCAGAATTTTTCATCAACCATAAAAGAAAACATGCAGCTTAGAAGTAATCTGCAGATGGCTTGCTGCTTTTACTGTTTGCAGAAGTACTCAGTGAGTAAACTGAAGGGAAAATATAAAATGATAGCTTGTAATAAAGACACAGCATTCAATGCAAGTAATTATGAAAATATCTTATGATTTAATGAACAATAAATTACATTAAAGTGTTTCATGTTTTGCAGAAAGCTTGTGAGTTGGTGTTGAATGTAATAAAAGATTTGCCCTACACACATGACAGAATACCAGCCTGTAATTCACCAGACCCTTCAGGAAACAAAGGAAGGCAACTCTGGCTAACAAAATGTACAGAATCGGAAATCCTACCATACTGCATACAGTTACTTCGAGCTGCTCTTAAGGTTGGGGTTTTTTTCTGTTCTTTTCAAATACTGAATTAAAACTGCTTCTTGCTTTGATTTGATGTTGAATTTGAATCACATAAATATTCTTAAATATCAGACTTGCCAGAATGATTATTACACTGTAAATTGGTGACATTTTGATTAGTGCAAGTATTAAAACACAAATGCTAAAATGCTATTTTACATTCTCGATAGTGCTTTAGGGCATTATGTCAGCAATCATAGTGATAAGTTAAAGTTGAAATAAGTATACAAACAGTTTATTCACATTTATTGATAGTACAAGATATATACACTTTCCTACATAGCTTTCTTAACTAAGCAATGATTATAGAATATGGAGCATAAAAAGTATGAAATTGTTTCATGAAAGAAATAATGTAGTAAATCTGTTGATATTTCTTTGTAGTCTAAAGCCTTCTCATCAAAGGGTGATGACACATTGCTGGGTCACATGGTGGTGTTACTTCAGTATGATTGGCCAAAATCAGAGGCATTGTTCTTTGAAGTTTTGAAGAAAATCAAACAGCAAAACAGTCTTACTTACAACATATTCTTTAATTATGTTATAAGTATCCTTTTGATTTTGTTCTGCATCATTTTATGAAGAAACCCGTTGCAAATCAAGATAACAAATGGTTTATATCACACAGTATGAGCATTTTTAAAACAAACATTTCGGAAAAATGCCATTAGTCCATGAGGATTACGTGGTTTAATGTCAAAAGCAGCAAATAGTCACAAGTCTAAAAAATGAAATTTTCTCACTTAATTATCAGAGGAATACTTTAAAGTCAACTTCAAATGATTAAATCATATAACACTTGTTGCCTTTTGATTTGGCACAATGCCAGGTATGAGGATATATTGAGTTGAAAAAACCATGTCAACCTTCCTTAGTAGATACACTTTTTCAGCTGATATATCCTTGTATTGACCTCATCATAGGGCCTGAATTGTATATATACCCTGTATAAAGACATCCTAATATGTGCTTGTTTTGATGATACAAGGTAGAATTTTGGGTGATATTTGGACTACAAGTTGGATTGCTGTGACAAGTTTTGATCATATTCTTGAAGAAAATGATATATATGTGTATGCCTTATTGATATTCATACATTCTTTCAATGCATGTACCTTAATACTGCCAAAGATGTTGATATTTTGGAAGAATTTGCTTTTTTGAAAACTCAAGAAGGGGGGAAGGTGAATCTTGATATTCTGCCAACAAGCACTAAAGTTATTGCTCAGTAAGTTGTATTTTACAGATTTATATACTTACACAACAAGCACTAAAGTTATTGCTCAGTAAGTTGTATTTTACAGATTTATATACTTACACAACAAGCACTAAAGTTATTGCTCAGTAAGTTGTATACAGATTTATATACATACACAACAAGCACTAAAGTTATTGCTCAGTAAGTTGTATACAGATTTATATACATACACAACAAGCACTAAAGTTATTGCTCAGTAAGTTGTATTTTACAGATTTATTTACTTACACATTTTACAGATGTGTATCATAATGCTAGAATTGGTCTTAGTGACCACAAACTTAAAATTACTCAGGTCAAATTCATGTTATTTCAAACTTTTAACATATGCAAACAATACCCATGGTGCTTTGATATATTTGGTTTGATATAGTCTTTCCAATTAAATTTGTATGCATGAAAGCCTTAAAGATTTAAAATATACTAAAGAGAAAATTTAACTGGAATCTGTTTCCCGTTTATGATCTCCCAGGCTGGTTGAAACCTCTGCATACAAATATATATACACTGTACCTGTGGTGATTGGTTTGTTTTTCAGACAGAGAACAGTGACCAGGGGTGTCAACAAAGGAGTGAAGGAAGATTTCAAACAGACAATGGTCAAACAGGTCGGCCGCAGTGAAGAACCGGTGGAAAAGTTAATTAGGACATTTCTGACAAATGAAAGAATCAGTATATTAAAATCTTTGGCATGAGTATCTTTCTTCTGCTTCTTGTTTAGAAAAGGGGGTTTGCAACAAGTTCTACAATTGTACCAGCAGAAATTGTAGATTAATGCCAGATTTCCAGTTTCTTATTTTTAAATTATGCTGGCAACAATGGTAGGAATTTTCTTGCTGCTGCAATGGGTGGTAACAAAACTGGTGGAATGTGTGTTGCTCATGTGTCACTGTGTGAAAGCCTGCATTGGTAACCTTACCTCTGTGCAGGTGGGTTGAGTTTATTGCAGATACTACCAAGAGGCCCAAGGGCCATATTGCTCACCTGAGTTACCTTTGCCCATATCTGAAGACTTTCCATATATATTTGCATCTAAAACCTTAGTCCGTATTGTGACCCCAACCTACCCCTGGAGGCCATGAATTTTACAAACTTGAATCTGCACTATGTCAGGAAGCTTTCATGTAAATCTCAGCTCCTCTGGCCCATTGGTTCTTGAGAGGATGATTTTTAAAGGTTTTTTCTGTTTATTCACAATTTCCCATGTAAAACATTGATCCCCTATTGTGGCCTCAAACTACCCCCGTGGGCCATAATTTGAACAAACTTTAACCTACACTATATCAGGAAGCTTTCATGTAAATCTTAGCTCTTCTGGCTCATTGGCTCTTGAGAAGAAGATTTTTAAAGATTTTCCCTAAATATTTCTATGTAAAACTTTGATCCCCTATTGTGGCCTCAATCTACCCACGGGGCCATGATTTCAACAAACTTGAATCTGCACTATGTCAGGAAGCTTTCATGTAAATCTCAGCTCTTCTGGCTCATTGGCTCTTGAGAAGATTTTTAAAGATTCTCCCTATAAATTTCTATGTAAAACTTTGATCCCCTATTGTGACCCCAACCTACCCCCTGGGGCCATGATTTCAACAAACTGGAATCTGCACTATGTCTGGAAGCTTTCATGAAAATTTCAGCTCCTCTGGCCCAGTGGTTCTTGAGAAGATTTTTAAATGACCCCACTCTATTTTTGTGATTATCTCCCCTTTGAAGGGGGCATGGCCCTTCATTTGAACAAACTTGAAAGCCCTTTACCCAAGGATGCTTTTGGCCAAGTTTGGTTATAATTGGCCCAGTGGTTCTTGAGAAGAAGATGAAAATGTGAAAAGTTTACAATGACACCGACAGACAACGGACAAATTTTAATCAGAAAAGCTCACTTGAGCATTCGGCTCAGGTGAGCTAAAAATAGGAGAAAATGCATTTTGGGGGCATCAATGTCTTTTTTTCAATATCATAATGCATGAATTATAGATGTTAGGAAATTGAAATTAAATTCATACCTTAATAAGCGTTCGCACCGCATTCGGGAGGCCGTGGTTCGAATCCCGGCCGCGACAGACCGAAGTCGTTAAAACAGGTAGTGACAGTTCCATCGCCAAACGTTCGGCATCAGTTGTGAATGTCACGGGTCCTCGGAGATGACCTTAAAAACGGATGACCCGTGTCACAGTAGGTGTGGCACGCTAAAGAACCCTCACTGCTCAATGGCCATAAGCGCCGAGCATAGGCCTAAATTTGAAGCCCTTCACCGGTCTTGGTGACGTCTCCATGAGTGAAAAATTCTCGAGCGAGACGTTAAGCAAGATACAATCAATCAATCATACCTTAATAATTATGCACCCCCTTCCCCGTTGAAAGAGAAGGGACATATTCTTTTGCATTTGTTGGTCTGTCAGTGTAGACCAAGTCTTGTCTATTCAATTAGAACCCTTTGCTTGAAAGTTACCAAACTTGGTACAGTGGTTGCTCCTCGAGAGTAGATGACCCCTATGGATTTTCAGGCCCCAAAATCATAAACTGAGGATAGACTTAAGTAAAAATTTTGATCATTTATATCTTAAGATTTATCTAGCACAGAGGTTTAAAAAATCTTGTGGTTTATTAAAAAAATCAAATACAAAAATATACTGAAAATTTTATTTGTTTATGAAAATTATTTCAAAAGTTAGGTGGATTTACAATTTAGACTGTTAATTCTATTCTCAGTGTATGATCTTGAGGTCAAGGATCAAACTGGATTTAGTAAGATACCGTGTAATTTTGGTATTATAAGCGAGTGTTGAGATCACTACTTGCTAGAAAATTTTGCTTACAAGGTATGTATCATACTATATGTAGTTTGATCCTTGACCTTATGACCTGAAAATCCATAGGGGTCATCTACTCTCAAGGAGCAACCACTGTACCAAGTTTGGCAACTGTGAAGCAAAAGGTTCTTTAGAAATTGAATAGACAAGACTTAGGTCGCTAAAATTAGCTATCCCTAAATACATTTACCCATTTTTATAGGAAAATGGCTAAATTTGTGTCTCGCTAAAATTCCACTGTTATGGTATTGTCTGCTCAATATCTTGAGAATGCTTTGCTTGACAGACATTAAACTTTGGACACTGGTTCTACCTAAGGAGTAAATGACCCCTCTCAATTTTGAGACCACAAGGTCAAACTGGACATGATAAAAATATTTTCTACTCAATATCTTGAGAACCATTTGCTTGACATACATAAACATTGGTACGCTGACTTCGTAGATGACCCTTTTTGATTTTTAGTTTACAAGGTCGAGATCAAACTGGACACAGTTAACACATTTTCTGCTCAATATTTTTAAAACCCTTTGCTTGATAGATCAAACTTATTCGTGTTGCCCCTGACTTGTAGATAACCCATTTCTTTTGTGATCACTACAAACATTCTAAACAAGAGACCCACAGGCCTTAATGGTAACCTGAGTGTCATATCCCATACAGGGAGTCTCATATTTGCATTTAAGCCTCAATGTTGAGTCTTTTCTGCACATGTTTTATGATCTTCCAAAATAACTAAACAATTCCTATTCAATTACAGAAAAAGGAAAAATGGAAGTTTGAAGCATATATATCGTTTTGACATTCTCAACTTCTCTCCTCCAGTCCTGAAAACCTGATCCACAGACCCAAGCGCATTGTATTTTCCATTCATTATGCATTATTCATGTGTATTTTACAATATTCAGAAGAGGAGATTACAGACATTATAACCATGCATTTAGTTTATCTCCCATGACTGTGAAAGTTAAAGAGATAAAATAATTTTGTTTACACATTTTCATGATGTAGGCATATTGGCCCCGCCCAGGGGCCTGAACCCCTGACAAAGGAACCATGAATTTAATAATTTACATAGAAAGCTTCACATACATCATAATCATGCATTTTGTTTTTCTCAAATATATATATGGGAGTAGAGAAGAAGATTTTCTAAGATTTAATACTTTTTCACTATATAGCCATATTAGCTCCGCCTTTGGGCCTGACCCAGAGGCCATGAATTTCAGAATTGTAATGTGGCCTTCATGGACATCATCATCATCATGCATTTAGTTTTTCTCCAGTATATATGGGAGTAGAGACGATTATCTGAGATTTAATACATGTTCACTATATGGTCATATTGGCCCCGCCCAAGGGCCTGAATCCCTGACAAAGGAACCATGAATTTCACAATTTAGGTAGAGCGGTTCATGGACATCATAATCATCATGCAAAACTTCTTTAGTTTTTCTTAAATATATATGGGAGCAAAGATTTAATACATGTCTACTCTATGGCCATATTGATTGGCTCTGTCCTACGGTCTGAACCATGAATTTCATAATTTTAGTAAAGGGCTTCATCGACATTATAACCATGCATTTGATTTTTCTTCTCCCACTTGTGAGAGTAGAGAAGATTTTTCAAAATTTTGCAGTTTTGGCCCTACCCATGAGGCCCTGATGGAGCTAGCTAGGATATTTACATTCCTTTTATTCTAAAGAAGCTTCACACCAAAAACACAGGCACCTGAAGTATAGATATTACTAACAACCCCCCCCCCCCCTTTTGGGGAGGGATTTTTTTTTTTAGTGGCAATAATTTCTCTGATATTTGTGAATTCCCAGTCTATCTCACCCCTCTTTCGATTCATGTAATCGTTTCATGCTTTTTGTAAGCTTTAGAGATTGGCCTTCTACCGGTATAATAAAATGAACATTTTATATGTTTTATATTTTATATATGTTTCTAAAACATAATTTGTTAAACATTTATTTCCATGCTAAATTGCAGTATATCACTTTATAACATCATAAATCAGAATGATTTACTGAAAATCTATTTCGGAATGATTTACCACCACAGGCACTCGACGTTTTAAATATCTATATAGGCCCTAATAAAAAAAACTGTCTTCCTGTATAATATTATGTTTATAGGAAGACAATTTTTTTTTTACAATAGATATTTATGTTTAAAAGACAATTTTAATTATAAACGTCCAGTGCCTGTGTTTACCACATAACCTTCATGCTGCAAATATTTTAATGTATGGTTCAAGAACTTTTCATTTCATGCCATGATCTTTGACCTTGGTCTTAACAAGAACAGCCATACTAATGTTTTTTCACGGGAATAAAGATTGATAAAAAATCTTTTAAAAGGCACAACTGCTGAACAACGGCATTGCCAAGTGACTCGGGTGTCGGAGCGATGTGAACCCTGGGCTTCTTGTATATAATTCCGATCCGGTTTGATTCAAGTTTGAAAAATCGTACTATTTCTGAATTTTGGCCATTTCAATTCAATTTCTTTTTAGAACACATTTTTTTATTGACAATTTTTTTTTTAAAGATTGTAGCTGCAGATTTATCAAATATAACTTTTTCAATTTTCATAAACAATTGAAATGATGCGCGCTATAATTCAATCATAGACATAATTGAAGAGGGCAATAATTCAATATAATGCGCACATCAATTCATTTAATGCGTGCAATAATTGAAGTATTGCATGCATCAATTCATTCCATGCACGCATTAATTCAATATTAATATGCGCAATATAAATTGAATTATTGCCCTCTTCAATTGAATTAATTATATAAATAATTCTTTCAGAGAAAGCAGTTATTTATAAATTATATCTCGAATTCAACATGTTCACAGTTAAATTGATTATCTCTTTGATTGAATTGTTGCCCCGTTTAAAAGATTAATTCCATTTTCAAAACAATCAAATCCTTAACTAAGGTATTTTTAATGATCAGCAAAAATTTGAATGTCAGTAGTCAAGGTACATGAGAGATAACAGCGTTAGTTTAACAATTCTTTGTTATGTAGACAAGGCTCGTGCCATATTTTTGTTCACATAGGTTAATAGGTTTAAATATGCTAGTAAACGTTCATTCTGAACACAATTAAATCATTTCTAGCGGCTGGCACATCTCATTTTGTTTTTAACATGCTATTTTCTTCAAGTAACACACCCCCCCCCTCTGGAAAAACTGTGATACATGTATCATATTAAATTTCGATTCTCCATCACTTATATCAAATTTCGCCCCATAACTGACTTAGCAAGGGCGGATCCAGGAATTGCGGTTAGGGGGGGGGGGTGCAACTTTTTATGAGGCTGGGGGCCGCCTTGAGGCCCCCAGTGGGTCCAGGGAAAAGCCCCGGTGGGGATGGAGAGGGGGGCTCCTGGAAGCTCCTGGATTTTACAGATGAAATATGTCTCCTACGTAGTAATTTTTACTATTTTCTGTCATTTCTAACAAGGTGAAATTAATAAAATGAAGCAAATTTTAAGGGTTTTTGGAAAAAATACAAGTTCTCCCAATAAAAGTAATTCAAGAAATCAAAATATTTTGTCATTTATACCTCCGAGAGTGGAAAAAATTATTGCTTCTTTTATCGTTTACATTTTTTTAAACAAGAGACCACACTTTACCTTAAATTTGACAATTTTAAGGAATGGGGGGGGGGGGGGGGGGGACTTCAGAATTGCTCAAATGACGAATTAATCGGGGAAGAAGTATATATTTTTAAGTCAAATATGGCACAAAGCGTGATATGCTTATAATTAAAAATACTTGATCAATACAAGCTTTGCGTTCTCAGGTTGAACGGTGTAGCCCTTTCACATCCATCTAATGCCCCCGGGGGGATCTAGACCTTACGGGGGCGGGGGTGAGGGCATAGGAGGAATTTCCAAAATTTTAGAAAGATTGATTTTAAAATGGTGCATTTTAATGCATTTTCGACTGAAATTCTTGTTCCTTCTTCCGTTCATTTATAGTCACCACATCCTTTATACACTTCTGTAGGTTCGAGTGTGTTAAGAAAAGAAGAGCGGGGGGTGGGGGTGGGGGGTGTCCGTACGCCCCTAAATCCGCCACTGCCAACCCGTATTATGAAAAGGCAGAGACAAAGTTTGGAGTCATATCTGCTCCACCCCCTTAAAACTGCGATCCTGGATCCGTACCTGATATTACGCGCCCCACCTCTGAATGAGCTTTTCTAAGACATCTAAAGGAATTTGCAAAGGAAATCGGTGATTTATTTATCTATATTTTGTAAGCTCCTTCCTCAATCCGGAATTACAAAAGTCAGTGTAAGGGTTTTACTTTTACGTAGCATTAAGTATTTCCAGCTGCATTGTCAACAACAAATTTTTGAAAAAATATGTCATTTCGTTTTCCCAGCCTTGTTCCTGGTGCTATAGACCCTTTATGGTTTACAGTAGATCGTCCATGTGATGACGAAAATGAATTAGAACAACTGGAGAAGGAGCACGATCTTTGGGTAAATTTCATTTTTCTTGATACAGTACAAATTAAACATTTTAAATGCACCAAATAAAAACATTAACTAATCCGAGATTCCTTTGACTCTTACCCCTACGTTTATATTGTGTCCCCCCCCCCCCCCCCACACACACACATGTCACGATATAAAAGCGGGGTAAGAGTCAGAGGAATCTCGGATTAAACATTAACTAGATAACATTTAATAGCAGAAAGTTTGTCATACAGATGTGGTAAGTCCCTGTGATTTAATTTTGTTAATCAGTTAATAGCAATAAGTTAATACAGTGCTGTTGTCGAGCCCTATGGGGCAAGGGTGTTTGTGTTTTGATAACCCCTGCCCCCCCCCCCTTTTGTGGTTCGTATTGCATACTTTTCAGAATAGGGTAGGTAAGTTGGATTTATTTTTTTAATGACCCTGTAATCCGAGATTCGGGGCATATAAGTTTTGAGTTTGTCTGTCTGTTTGTCCACTAAAGCTTTAACCTTGGTCATAAACGGTTAAGTGCTATCGATTTCATGTGTATTCCTTGTGACAAGGCCTACATCTTTTGGTACCAAAATTACTTTAAATAGAGATATTTGGGAAACTGGAACTACACAATTATTCTTTATGCTTATATAGTGGCAAAGAAAACTAAGAGAACGTAATAGCACTTGTTTATTTTGAAGATAGAATTATGGAACTTATCACGACATATCTGTTCATCATACTTGACTTATCATTACAGCTGGAAAGCATAGCAAAGAAAGACAATAATGTAGTGCCCATTGGGAAGACGGCATCAGAGGTAATAGCTTGATGATTTTTCTTTAAATTCTTGAGCTTCATATCCAATATTTACCGTGATTTTACACATAAATGCACATCTACCCTAAAACTTTATGAGACCAAAACATGTTAACATGACAGTTTCCTTGGCTTTAAAAGTTATCAATCAAATCATTTTGTTCCCAAGTGACTGTAGGTTATACCTAGATTGGGCATTCATAGCCCATAGTGCATTCGAAATTTTTGCATAATGTATAATATTAGATAGAGTATTTCATATTTAGCACAACTGTAAGTAAGCACTCTTCAATGACTCTTGGTACAGTACCAAAGGCATTAAAGATAAACAATAATTTTACTAAAATATATGTAGACCTGCCCTTTCCTATGTTTATATATAGGTGAGGGAACTTATCTGCAGAGTGCAGACATATTTTAGACCTTAGAAATATCTCCATAATAGACAAAAATAATGAATCACATTTTTATTTTCATCTCATTGCTGCCTATTAGCTATGTGGTTCTCATTGTGGTAAACACAGTTAAGTCTACAATCTTTGTAGTGTGATAACTTCATGAATTCTGTGAATTTCAAATGTTTACAGCATGTAGAAGACGATGATGAAGATGAGGATGATGATGAGGGAGAGGATGATGATGAGAGTGACACTAATGATGATGAATTGGACACAGACATGTTAGATGAACGTGATTCTGGGGACGATGCTGGATAATGAATGAGATTTGAAATGCAATGTTATTTGAAATTTTGTGATTTTCAAAGACAGGGATTTAACAGAGACTATCTGACAAGACTGAGAAAGATTTCCATGAATTATCATCAATACTTTTAGTTGGATAACTATTAGCAGCAGAGCTATGGAATACCCCAGCTTGTATTTGCCTTATGTACTTGTATATTGTGATGTTTTCCATGATAATGGAAGACCAGATAAAGTAATGATGTCTCATGATATTTACAGGTTCTAATAAATAATTCTGTAACATGTATTTCAGTCATTTTGATTGGAGTGAAAACTTATCAAGTGCAGACCATTTATTATGTCTCTCCTTCCTAGAATGGGGACATATTGTTTTAGTGTGAATTCTTCTTCTAAATAATTGAATTTTTGGTGCATCTTTTTTGGTATGGACCATAACTTTGTTGTTTAACGACATAGGCCTTTGATATTTGGTATGTTGGTAAGTTTAATTTACTATGATATCATATGTTCACAACACCGTTTCTCGGTTGAAGCATGTATAGGCCTACATTGTACATATAGGCGACTGTTATGTACCGCAACTTTTGATTTTCCACTTTAAAGACGATCCCTAAAAAATGTTTTTAAAAACTATGGAAAATAGAAGAGGAGACACAAGTTTTAGCTAAAACAATACTTCCTAGTTGTATACTCTTCTTGTTCATAGGTAAATATACTTGCACTTCATTCTCTTCACGTACATGTACACGGTTGTCCAATTGTCTAAACTATCTTGTGAATAATGCTTACATACATCCAAGACTTAGTCTAGTGTTCCAAGTTGTCACTTAAATATATGCTTTATATCTATATAAGCTTCATTTTTCAGTCAGTTACCAAGGAATAGACAGTTTTAACTAAACAATAACTTTGCCTTTTCATATTTAGCTAACTTAACTGTAAACTAAACTTTTATTCATGAAATTCTTAAAGGAAACATTGTATTCAAGAAAAGTAATACTTGTAAGTGGGCGACCATACACACCCTCTGCATTAATACATGTATTACCGGTAACATTCATCGATGTGTTGCGAGGAATAAACCTTTACTGTTTTGTACTTTATTTCTCAATAGAAACACTGACTTGCAAGTAACCTTTCAAACTTAATATTATAAAATCCTATTTAGTGTAAAAAAAAAGAAAAAAAAAGTGAAGGTTGGGGGATATTAAAAAAAATGATGGAAAAGGGGGTAATATCTGTGTAACTGGCTTACCACTTATACAGATTTATTCCTTATAGACTAGAAAACTGACAAACCAGAAAGACCTGTGTGATGAATCGACACGGGTTTTCCTCCGTGTTGACGTACTAGGGATAGGCATACAGAGCAATTACTATAGGAATCTGAGCAGTACCTTTAAATTCTATGGAAATCTTGAGTTATTGCATGACATCAAAAGTGCTATTATCTTATTATTTAAAAAAAATCTTCCCCAAGTCCCATAATTCAGTAACGACAAAACCAATAAATCTGAAAATCAAAAGGGGTTTTTTCTTCTGCCTAATCCAAGTGTTGCGTGTAAAATTTATGAAAATCTTCTGAAGAAAACTTACATTATCACTTGCCATAGAAAGTGCTGTCAGATGGACCGGGGTCATTACTGTATGGCATCCAGTCCTAATGACTGGTTTTGTGAGGGTGTTGTGTATTGATATAAAGGTTTACAGGAATTAGTGCATATGTCAAGTATTAAATGAAACAAGACAACAATCTTTTGAAAACTTTATTAAATGATCTATCTTGTACATAAAAACACACATTTTAAACATTAACACTTTGGATGGACATGCCAAAACTCAACAATATACAATTATTTCAAGCCTACTCGGGACACAGTCAAAATTATTGTCCCGAGGTAGTGGCGAAGGCCCGGGAAACTTGTCAGAGGCCATAGGCTGAGGGGCAATAGTTTTGACTGTGTCCGAGTAGGCATGAAATAATTGTTTTATTACCTAATCTGCTAATCAGGCAATCGTTTATCATGTGACCGAGAAACAGTTCGTCACGTGATCAGGTAATAGTAGGTCACCTGAACTGTTTCACCCCTGCTTATTTTGTGTACCTTTCTCTGCTGATTAAAGTTGTAAAACGGAGAGAAAAATATGTAATATCAATTTCTTTCCTAGATTAGGTAATACATGTAAATTTAAATAATAAACATGTTTAATTTTGTTGAGTTCACAGACTACAATGTAAATGATACATAATTCTCTAATTTATGTTTGTCATCATTCTTAAATATATAACTCTTTTATTTATGGAAAACAATGTGAGCACTTGCATATTATACAATTTTAATCCTCAGGAGTAAAGGTGAACTAAACATAGATCAAAGTGACAAAAATAACTGCAGACAGACAACAGGGTTCACTGTTTTTGGTTCTAAATTTAACGGTATTATAGGGGATACACAAAATTCTTTAATGGAAAATTTTTGGTAGATTGCACAATGTACCAGTACAATGGAATAAATTTTGCTAATACAATTCAACTGATCATGATTCACTTATGCTTAAGTGTTTAGCAATACTGATTGGTTGTATTTGGCTACAATTTGAGAGTAAGAATGTTATATTGTGGGTGACTGTTTCAACAGGTACAGTTTTTGAGTGAGAAATGTTGCAGGTGCATGTAGGGTGAATTTGAAGTTGTTGAATGTTAAATCCAAAATGCAGCAATCTAACTTATATAATATTACAAAAACTTGGTGGATCAAAAAACCAGTGGTGGTATTTTCTTTAATTGTCAAACCTGCATACGCCAATTGGTGTGTGGCAAATCTTTTACTTGTTTTTGGCCCACTGGCGTACATGCTGAATGCGCAAGTTTTAGAAGACTGGCAAGTTTCTTGCCGCTTTATGAAAAATGGAACACAAATAAATGCAATTTTCAGTATGTAGAGATGCAAATATCATTACTATGCAAATATTTGATAATGTCAAAAGATAACGTACATGCAATAAAAAGTGTGAATGATCAGGATTTTCTATTGTGCCAAAACAGAACCCAAGTTGATTTTGTATGTACACATGGTAAAATGTTTTTAAGGAATTTTCGTGAGTTATGTCAAGGATTTGGAAGATTTCAATCTATCATAACAGTGGCAAGAACAATAACAACACGTTCCACAATACTTTTTTCGCTGGTTTAATTATTTCATTTGTCCTTACGTCGGTCATACAGCGATCTCAAACAAATGGAATCTGCCCTGCAATTAAGGTAAAATTTTCACAAAAAAACTTGCTGTAGACAAAATGTGGACATTCAAATATATGTATGAGCCAGACGTTTTATCATCATAAGTAACCATCAATTTTCACTATTAAACAAGACCAAAATATAAATTCAAATTATTAACAGCTAGAGTATGGGATTTACTAGAGAGGAAAGAATTCAGGCTTCTTGTCAATGAATTTATTTACAGGAATCAATGAAGCTAATTCTTTGGCAAAACCACAAAATTTGATGCCACTGAAAATTAACAAAACATATACAACAAATGTGCTCCCAAACAGTGAGTATTGAAGCATTTGGTGAGTACTCTTAAACAGAAATATTGAGGCATTACCTCCAAATTTTATTGATTATGATTTAACAGACAATAAAAGTATTCTATAATTTGTGGATGACTCTCCTAAGGATACATGCTACAAACAGAAAATATTCTGATGTGTGAATGGGTATCATGATGATTTAGCTGATTTTGAAAAAATTCCAATGCTATTTATTACAATTGTTTTGATTGGACAAAAATATAGCTGAACAAGAATTTGCACATCAATAAATGTTTATTTCTCTGCAAAGGATATGCAATTTTGATAACCATATAATGATTTTTGTAGGACAAAACTTAAAACATATATAATTCTCTAGTCGAATGTCTTTTGTTCCATTCACATCAATATGATTATTTGTATGGGAGCTGCTTATTTTACTCATTTCTAAATGTTATCTGAAAAAAATGGGAAGGTTTTAGATTTAAGAAATAATTTCAATTTCAATTTTAAAAATACCTTTACAATTTGACATTATGCAATTGAAGTACCTGTATATAAATAACATATATACAAATACTACATTTTGATCAAAAGGTCATGATGGAAGGTTATTATATATTCAATATATCAGAAAAAAGTTTGTTGGTAGCATGTATATCCTTAGTACAACTTATAATGCAAGTACAAACTTTGTAAATAGTAATAATTATACTTTCTACAGTCCAACTGTATAAATTATAATAGAATCACACATCAAGATTTATTCTTCAATGATGCATACAAGACGTTACTTTTCAAGCTCTAATGGAATAGTATTTAATATTTTACATGTTATCAACATATTAGGTTGTTTTGTAAAAATTTTTTTCACAAAATACAATGATGAGATCAGAAACATACAGGTTAACACAAACATTGCACAGAAAAACCACACAACATACTATACCCATGATCTTTTACAAAGACCGATTTACAAATTATATAAATTCTTATAGGCTTCTAACATTAGTTGGCAATGATAAAAATCATTGAAACAGCATGCAAACCTAAACATTTTCAGTCAAACCTACATCACGGAATTATACATGATGAATTTCATTCATTTGGTAATCTACACTTATTGCACTTATAATGAACCCATTTTGGAAAACTATATTGGGATATTTTCACCACGGTTTTTTCATCCCAAGTGGTAATTGGGAAAATTTACAGCAGGATTACATGTAAAATTTAACTGATAAAATGTATGCTCTGAAGAGGCAATGAATGACTCAGTGAATTTACTTATTTAAATAATTTTCAACTTCTATGAATATAATTACATATATAATTTTTTTCACACACACACACACACAAATGAATTTCAGTATCTTGACCATCAATATTGTGAATACCATAGATATGTTGAAGTGTGTTGGAAATTCCAACTATATTTTCTTTACTTACCGGTATTTTAATCTAAAATTCTCTAACTCTTCGATATCTTGAAGTTTTTTACCAGCCCCAATTGAGTTCGATAAAACGTGTGTGTGTGTCTATATGAAACACTATAATACAGTATGCCTGTTACATCAATAGCAAGGCACATTTGCTAAACGTCAAACTTTATTCAATCACCCCTGAATCAAACTGCATGTTTCTGCAGTAAAAACATAATATTAGGGAATAATCAAAAAATTCTGAAACTAGCACCTTAAAACTAATTTTATAATAAAAATGTACCTGAAATCAGCTATAATTATGAAAATAGGAGGACAAAATTGGATTTGAGCAGAAAATTTCAGCTATCGTCACTTTTGTCCATCAATGTGTGGAGACCCAGCGCAAACTCGGATCATAATTTGATATTTTTTAATAAAAGTGTCATTAACTAGAATGTCAATTGACTTCTGGTGCCAGAAAATGTCAGATATGAACACTCTCAACATATCAAAGACCTACAGTATTTTACAAATTTATATATTTGTACCCAATGTGTAGTTTTCAATTTTCTGCAAACTCTGGTCCATAGAAAATTTGGCATACAATGACATAGTGTTTTATGGTAGCCCTTCACTGACTCAGGCACCTGGTCCACAAATCCCTGATTATTTGCAGGATATTATTTTGTTTTCCCCTATACATTTTTCAACAAATTTAAATTTTCTTCATGTGAAAAAAATACATGAATATGTGGGTAAAATCTGATATCAACAGCTTCCCAATATTTTCTCACTTTACTAGTTTCAGAAATTTTTATCACTCTTCATACTCCCATAATATATATAAGCATGTATAGTGCACTGGCAGATGAATTTTCCAACTTACTTGTACACAAAATATTTAATGGAATGAAATTTATGCAAATGGATGAAAAGGGAAATTGATTCAATTTTATCAGATTAGACACACATACAGCAGATTAAACAGAAATTTGGTGGAAATGATGGAGTTTACTCTCCACTTATCACAAATACCCCCTCTCCATTAATGAGCCACAATGCTCACCTTAATCCTCTTGCTTTAACAGATGACATTCATAATTACTGAAGGTCACTTTTAATTATTTCATGAGATTTTATATTTGCAAGGATTCAATGATGTATTTATTTACAAGACATTACTTTCATGAATCATTCTTGCCCACTGGGGAAATCTTCTATATATACGTGTTTATTCATGAAAACTAAGTTTTTGCAAATGACTAATCTTGTGAAATTACCAGTAAATAATGTGATTTACGGAGCACCACCTATCACATAACGTACATGTAGTCCCCATCTCTAAAGACATTGTCATCAAATTTTCCTTCTTAGATTAATCAATGTAAACTACACGTACACCAAACATTCTCTATATTGATTGGCGTTACATTTGCTTTGTGTCAAATTTGGGTGAAAATGGCTTTATGGTTCTGACAGCAATCTAAAGTGGGAACATTTAATAATAAAACAGCTAGTGTATATTTAACATGTTCAAAGACATACAGACAATAATTTGATCAGCAAAGCTCATCATCATTAAAGCTTCTTGCTAATTGTGAGCGATACATCAAGGCAGCCAATTCCCTTGACATCAGAGTATGACAATCTTACAATAACAACAATTGTGAGCCACATTATATGACAATCTTACGATAAATCCAGCACATAATAATGACTGAGAGTCACATCATACGACAATAAATGTAAATCTAATTTATATCCTATCAATCACAGAAAATGGACTCTTTCCTTTAAAAATAAACAATCTATCTTAAATTAGTATAGCTAATAAATATATAGACTATTTCTTTCACAATGCCCTGTAGCAGTAGCCAGTCACCTGCTGTTGCAGTCTTCCTGTACAATTCATTCCTTTCTGTTACGTATCATCTCCACTAAAAACGTTAGAATTTTGGAGTCTGCCCTCTAAACTATCTTTCACATTTTTTAATGTCTTTTTTATCTGTAAATTAAAAACAAAATCAAGATATAACTTATCCATAATTTTACTTAGTTACATGTATGCCAGTCTAAATATCCACGCACAATTCATTGTGAGAGGGAATATAGTAACGGGGTGGTTTGTCTGTAAAACTGAGCTTGTAGACAATTTAAGTGTTGGCAAGTGTGCAAGTAAAACTGAGCTTGTAGACAATTTAAGTGTTGGCGAGTGTGCGAGTAAAACTGAGCTTGTAGACAAGTGTTGGCGAGTGTGCGAGTAAAACTGAGCTTGTAGACAAGTGTTGGTGAGTGTGTGAGTAAAACTGAGCTTGTAGACAAGTGTTGGCGAGTGTGCGAGTAAAACTGAGCTTGTAGGCAAGAGTGCGAGTAAAACTGAGCTTATAGACACTCTAAAGGCTACATTTTTTACTCATTTGATTTCAGTTGACACTTCAGATAGCTTTGCTATCAAGAGAGAAAGAACCCTATCGATTTTGGGGTCAAAAAGATCGAAGTTCAAGGTCACTATGGGACTTCAAAGAAAAAGCTTGTAGACACTAGCTCTTACAGACCACATTTAACGCTCAATTGATTTGATATTTCATATGTAGCTTTGTAATCAATAGAGGAAGAACCCTACCCAGTTTAGGATAAAAAAGTCAAGGTCACTATGGGACTTCATACAAAAAACTTGTAGCCACTCATTGTGAGGGGATTATGCCTCGCCTTCCGGAGCTCTTGTTGAAATTAGAATTTGTTGGATATACTCACAACACAAACAGGGAGTATGCAGGAAGATCTAACATCTAATTTGAATTAGATTGGAAATTTGAGAGACATATAATATACTTTAATTAAAATCAGGGACCTACATATTATTTTACATCTTATTATTTTAAAGTCTCCAAATCGAAGTTTGGAGACTTATTGTTTTTGCTCGTTATACTTGTTTTCATCATATGACACAATTTGATAAAGAATTAGGGAAGTCCTCACTTGATCTACAAGGTCTATTGAGGAGCCAATGATTTCCTTCCATTTATCAATTTCACTTTCATGCAGCTCTCTCTGTTGTTGAAGTAGCTGTATCCATTGTTCTTGAGACTTAGGGTAATTTCTGTAAAATATAAGAAAAAATGCTTTTTGAAATGTAAGCAGTTGGACAATTCCTCTGGATTTTACTTCCCTCAGCTAAAAAAGAGGCCCACAGGCCTTATTGGTCACCTGGACCCCATTGCACAAAAGTTAGTTAAGTTTAACTGACAGTTAACATATAGTTATCACTAATATATAAATATAAGAGTTAATGACAAAATAACTGTTAGTTAAAGTTAAACTAACCTTTGTACAACTGGGTCCTGGGTATTAAATCAAAATATCACAAGCCTGAAGGGCTGCAGATTCTATAATAATGCTTCTGTTCTGAATATCTAAGCTAAAGTCTGATAATTTCAGCAGCAGTATAAAACAAGATGTGTTCTTAAAATACAAATGATCCTGGAAGTGCCCATATTGATGAAAGCTTAAGAGTTTACATAACATATGTTAACACAATATGACTATTTTGGACCCACCCTAGAGTCAGAACCCTGGGGTTGCAAAATTAACAATTTTGGTACATCTCTTTATGTCCTTAATGGACACAATTTGAGCTGAACATTTTCAAATTTTATTTTTCCATTTTTAATGTTTACAATGCTTAACTAAGGTCTTTCTAATGGTCAGCAAAAATTTGAATGTCAGTTGTTGAGGTACATGGGAGATACATTGTACAGAGCTCACAATTCTTTCTCATGTAAACTTGTTCTAACCCTTATTAATTAAGAAATCATTAAAGATCTAATGATTCAAAGAGTATCAACATTGCATTCATTTAATTACCACATGTTTTTATTTGTAAAATTCAAATTGATGTTCTGTACATTTATTGACTATTATGAATTAAGGTTTTCCACATTAACCAGTTCAATTAAAGTGATTCTGAATTGACAGAGTAAATTGATAATTCATTTGTATCTGTTCAATCACAGAAATGTGACACTTGTTGGTACTTACCTGAGATCGGAGCTTGTATTAATGCTCATATGCCATGTTTTTGTTTACATATATTAAATATACTAGTAAAAGTTCGTTTAAAGCAGATTTTTCAAATTTACAAGTTAATTCTGAACACAATTAAATAGTTCTAGTGTTTAGCAAATCTCATTTAATCTTAAACATGCCATTTTCTATTAAGCAATCTATATGTAAACAAAAAACATGGCACCAGCCTTGTTTATATTGCAAAAAATTGTGAGTGCTGTATCTCACTTATAACTCAAAAACTGACATTCAAATTTTGGTCGACCATTGGAAATACTTTAGTTAGGCACTGTAAACAATAAAAATGGAAAAATAAAATAAAAAAAAGTTCAGCTCAAATCGTGTCCATGCCCCTTTAAAGGTACATACGTACTGATAATTAATTACTGTTTCTAAACTACATGTAACATGGTTAATGTGTCTATAATGGCAATAAATAATAACTGGTGCAGCATAAACTATTTGATTTCATCTCAGATGAAAGAAATAGGTCAAATTTTTCGGTTCATTCTCGACTATTTGAACTCTCAAACATCTTAAATTGGCCTTATAATTATTTGTATAGTATAATTCATGCCTTGCTTCACATGTGGTTGGAAAACAATGACAGTGTTAATTTTCACAAAAGTTCATCAATGTAGATATATAAGTAAAGATCACATCATATCAAACTGTCAAACTAGTTCAAGGTCACAGATTACATTTGCAGTGTAGTATACATACAATTCCTATTTATTTACAGAAGAAGAAAAAATGGAAGTTTGAAGCATATAAATCATTTTGACATCCCCCCCCCCTCCCTGAACCCCTGACCCATAGGTCGTATATTTCACAATATAAGAAGAGGACATTGCAGACATGATAACCACACGTCTACTTTATCTCCCATGACTTTGAAAGTAGAGAAGACAAATAAATTTTTTATACATTTTTATTATGTAGCCCCATATTCGCCCCACCCTAGGGCCTGAACCCCAGATAAAGGAGTCATGAATTTCACAACTTACTGGTAGAGAGCTTCAAGGACATCATAACCATGCATTTAATTTTTCCTCAAATATATATGGGAGTAGAGAAGATGCTCTAAGATCTGATACAATTTCACTATATGGCCATATTGGCCATGCCCTAGAGCCTGAACCCCTAACAAAAGAACCATGAATTTCACAATTTAGGTAGAGATTCATGGACATCATAATCATGTATTTAGTTTTTCTCAGATACATATGGGGGTAGAGAAGATTTTCTAAGATCTTAGACGAATACATTTTCACTATATGGTTACATTGCCCTCACTCTACGATCTGAACCCGACCCAGGAACCATGAATTACACAATTTAAGTAGAGAGCTTCATGGACATCATAATCATGCAATTAGTTTTTCTAAAATATATATATGGGAGTTGAGAAGAAGATTTTCTAAGATTTAATCCATTTTCAATATATGGCCATATAGGCCCTGCCCTAAGGCTTACTCAAGAGCCATGAATTTCATAACTCTGCAGAGTTTCTTGGATATCATAATCATGCTTTTGGTTTAGTTTTCCTTAGATATATATATGGGAGTAGAGAAAAAGATTTGATATATGCATGTTCACTATATGGTCACATTGGCCCTGCCCAAGGGCCTGAACCCCTGACCCAAAGGACCATGAATTACACAATTTAGGTGCAGAGCTTCATAGACATCATAATGATGCATTTAGTTTTTTTTAAATATATATGGGAGGAGAGAAGATTTCTAAGACTTAATACATTTTCACTATGAGGTCACATTTGCCCTGCCCAAGGACCTGAACCCCTGACCCAGGAGCCTTTCACAATTTAGGTAGAGAGCTTCATGTATGTCATAATCATGCATTTAATTTTTCTCAAATATATATGGGAGTAGAGGAAAAGATTTTCTAAGATCTAATACATTTTCACCATTTTGCCATATTAGCCCTAGGGCCTAAACCCCTGACCCAGGAGCCTTGAATTTCACAATTTAAGCAGATCAAGAGTTTCACGACCATCATAAGGATGCATCTAGTTTTTCTCAGATATATATGGGAGTACAGAACTGTAACAGAAGATTTTCTAAGATTTAATCCATTTTCAATGTATGGCCATATTGGCCCTGCCCTAGGGCCTGAATCCCAACCCCTGGGGCGACTTCGGTTCATACCCGTTTACAAACTCAGGCTACCCAAGTGCAACCGAACGGAGAGAGTTTCAACTCTTATATGGTGTATTTTGACATTTGAACTCTACTCAACTAACCCTGCCTTCTATGAGGGTTAGTGTGGTAGCAATATGTTGGTCTTGGAATAATACTGTGCATGTGTCAGTTTTCAAATGATGGATGTGATCGGTTGGAGTATTATACATGAGAGTAAGAAAGAACATTGGAATATTTACCTTACTAACTCGGGTATGAACCGAAGTCGCCCCTGTAGTCATGAATTTCACAATTTAAGTAGAGAGCTTCATGGACATCATAATGATGCATTTAGTTTTTCTAAAATATATATGGGAGTAGAGAAGGTTTTCTAAGATTTAATACATGTTCACTATATGGCCATATAAGCCCTGCTCTAGAGCCTGAACCCCTGACTTTGGAGCTATGAGTTTCACAATTTAGGTAGAGAGCTTCATGGACATCATAATCATGCATGTAGTTTTTCTCAAATATATATGAGAGTAGAAAAGCAGATTTTCTAAGATTTAATTCATTTTCACCATTATATACATGTATATGGATTTTCTAAGATTTAATATACTTTCACTATATGATCATATTGGCCTTGCCCAAGGGCCTGAACCCCAGCAGGCCCTGACCTAAGAGCCATGAATTTCACAATTTAGGAAGAAAACTTCATGGACATAATTATGCATTTAGTTTTTCTCAAAATAATATATATGGGAGTAGAGATTTAATATATTTTCATCATTTTGCCATATTAGCCCTACCCTTGGACCCGAACCCCTGACCCAGGGGCATTGTATTTTACAATTGTGATAAAGGGCTTCATTGACATCATAACCAAACATCTAGTTTTTCTCCCACATGTGTGGGAGTAGAGAAGAAGATTTCTGAAAATATGGCCCTTTCTTAAAGCATATTTGGCCTTGTCCATGAGGCTCTAGGGTGGTAAGATCATAAATTTTACAATTCATAATCCTCGTGCTAGATATGCTTCACACCAAAAATGTTAACAATTGGCCTTGTAGTTTTCAAAAAGTTAAAAATGTAAAATTGTTAACAGGCGATGGATGATGTACGACAACAGATGACGACCAGCGGTAATAGGTCACCTGAATGATTCAGGTGACCTCAACAGATGTGCCTTAAACAGTACCATAGGATTTTGTTACAATCCCTGAACTTTTGATCATTGGTAAACTTTCCAGTTTGGTGCTTCCTCAGTCAATAACAAAAGTACCGCAAACAGTACAACATACGCCCATTAGACCTTCAGTGCAATAACTGTATCCATGTGAGAAATAGTCCTGAAAACTATTTGACCTACTATTAGCCCTAAAGTAGGTCAAGGTGCACCAATCAAATTGAAATGTGAACTGATTGTGTATATCTCTGAGAGGGAGGCTGTGATAAAACTTCAGGGCAATACCTGTATTCATAATGAAAAAAATCTGGATTTTTTAATAAGTGAAACTATGACCTTGACCTGTTGACAAACAATAGGCATCCTCCGCGTGGCATAAGGTGTATGTGTTTGACAGTTCTAGTCCCAAAAGTTTGGTCTGTATCCTAAATGAAAGGTTTTCCTAATATGTAATACTATAACCTTGACCTTGAAGAACAAAAGGCATCCTCCACTTGGCATGAAGCGTATGTGTACTAAGTTTGATGGTTATAACCCCAATAGCTCGGTCTGTATTCTGCCTACAAGGTTTTTCTATTAACGTTATACTACAACCTTGACCTTTGACTCCTGACCTTGAAATACAAAAGGCATCTTTCTCTCATCATGGTGATTAAATGTACCTAGTTGTAAGATCCTAGCCACAATAGTTCTGTATTCTGCCTACAAGGTTTTCCTTTTAACTGATACTATGACCTTGACCTTGAAAAACAATAGGCATCTTCCTCTCATCATGGTGATCAAATGTACCAAGTTGTAGATCTTGGAGCTTACTGTTCATTTTGCCTACAAGGTCCGGAGAGACACATGGATGACGCTATACCATAAAACGTCCCATCTTTGAAGGGCATATAAAAACAAGAGGCTTACATGCCTTATCTGTCACCTGAGTATTAGTTTAAAGTATCACTAGTCCTGAGGGCTGTGTTAAATCTAGAAAAAAATTCCTGTTCTGCATATCTAAGCTAATTTCTAATATTCAGCAACAGTATAAAACAACAAGATGTCTTCCTAATACTTAAATGTCCTCAAAAGTGCCTATACTGTTGAAAAACTTTACATAATATAGGCAAAATTAACACAACATGACTAATTTGGACCCATCCTACAGTCAATACCCTGGGTGAAATTCAAAATTTTGGTACCAGTACATCTTTTTCTGCTTTTCCCGCATTTAGTTTTATACTGTATCAGCAAACTTAAAGAAGTCTTTCAAATGATAAATACAATGATCATTATGATAATTTTAGTTCCATCCTGGAACCAAACATTTATCCTCAAGGATCACGTTTACAATTTTGGTAAAGAACTACCTACTCCTTTCAAATAGCATTAAAGAAGATACAATGTATCATTTAAATGATTTACACATTTTTACTATATATATCAAGCTTGGCCCCACCCTGGAGTTGAAAGCTCTACCCTGGGAATCATGAAATTTACAATTTTGGTAGAGGCTTTCCTGCTTTACATCACTATGCATTTATTAATATTTTTCTTACACATGTACAGTTGTTGAGAAAGATTTTTGAAAATTTGTATATTTTTGGCAAATTTTGCCCTGCACCTAGGGGTGTAAAATTCCTGAAATTTATAATTTATGTCTCCTTTGTCCCAAAGATGCTTCATACCAAATTTGAAAAGAATTGGAAAGGTAATTATCAAGAAGTCAAAAATATTCAATTGTACGCAAGACGGACAATGGACGCAGACCAATGCAATTGCTGTACAAACATATTACTGGGAAATTTTCTATACATCCTGGTAAGGGTGCTGCTAATCTAGGAATATATTTTCATGCCACAGAGAATCGGCAGTACTCTCATCCAGCAACTAAATGAAGTGTTCAGTAGAATTTATTGACGCAAACATTAACGATCTCAAATTGAGAATTACTACTAACCGTTGGGTGTAATTTTCTCTTCAATAATACACACACATAGATTTGATAGTTCTAATTTCCCCAAACTTCTTCCAATTTAGTTTTCAGATGAACAAGCAAGAATTAAATGATAACTTCAACAGAACCTAATGACAACATAACATCACATAATGACAAAAGCACACCACACCATATTTAATACGCTAAACACATAATGATAAAAGCACACCACACCATATTTAATAAGCTAAACACATAATGATAAAAGCACACCACACCATATTTAATAAGCTAAACACATAATGACAAAAGCACACCACACCATATTTAATAAGCTAAACACATAATGATAAAAGCACACCACACCATATTTAATATGCTAAACACATAATGATAAAAGCACACCACACCATATTTAATACGCTAAACACATAATGATAAAAGCACACCACACCATATTTAATACGCTAAACACATAATGACAAAAGCACACCACACCATATTTAATAAGCTAAACACATAATGATAAAAGCGCACCACACCATATTTAATAAGCTAAACACATAATGATAAAAGCGCACCACACCATATTTAATACGCTAAACACATAATGACAAAAGCACACCACACCATATTTAATAAGCTAAACACATAATGATAAAAGCACACCACACCATATTTAATAAGCTAAACACATAATGATAAAAGCGCATCACAAAATCATAAATGCACATCAAATAATGAGAAAAGCATATCACATAATTATATTAAAAACATACATGACATAATGATGAGTACACATGATATAAAGAGAGAAACACATCACATGAATGCACAAGACATAATGATATAATACATGTAATAAATGCACATGACAAAATGATTAGTGTACATGACAAAATGATTAGTGTACATGACAAAATGATTAGTGCACATGACAAAATGATTAGTGTACATGACAAAATGATTAGTGCACATGACAAAATGATTAGTGCACATGACAAAATGATTAGTGCACATGACAAAATGATGAATGCACATGACATAGAGAAACACATCGCATAATGAGAGAAGCACATGACATAATGAGAGTTCTTAGCATATCACATAATGATGTACACACATGACTAGATAACAAAACAAAATCAGAAGGCGTTCCGTAAATCCCTGTCATCCTTGCATGTACATGTATACTGCCACTGCTAAGTCACATGTTAAGTTTTGACAACATCAAGCATACTGTCAAATGGATATATCATTGAAAAAAGATTGTGTTTTATTATTTTGCCAATGATAACAGTTTTGTTGATCAAGAATTCAAAACAACCCTTTATACTTTCCTTTTTAAAGAATAAAAACCCATTTTATTGATCACTTGATTTAGCTGTCTTCTCAACAAAAAACAGAAAATTCAACATTAAAACAGTGTTCATAAAATAATGATAAAACCATTGTACATTAGCTTTAAAAGCTTAAACTTACTTCAGTTCATCAGTCATTGTGTGCTGTCTAGGGAAGTACAGTATATTAGTGTAGGTCTCCAAAGACCACAGTTTATAGAACAGTATTGCATTGAAGATAACCATCAGGACCAATCTACAAACAGAAGGTCAATAGGTCACAGTGCTCACTTGTATCACCATGTATTACTGAGAAAGGAGTGGTCCCACCCTGGCCCTAGTGACAATGATTTGAACAAACTTCAACCTACACAGTGTACTTTGAAAAATTACAGGGTTGGTGTTCTTTAAACCTATGTAAAATTGTGGATCCCTAACTGGCCCCAGGGGTCATGATTTGAATTTTTACTGGAGGAAGCTTTCAGTTAAGATTTATTTCTGGACCAATGGATTTAGAAAAGAAATATAAATAACCCCACTTATTTTCCACTACGGGACAACTGAAAATTTTCACACTGCTGGCATTGTTGATTTATATAAGAGGGAATGTACAGAGAACAATTGATATTATACTACATACCATATAAAGAGTATTTTTTTGAGGTTTGAAATTTTAACAATTTGATCCCTAAAAAGGTAGCAAGTTATATTCTGTGTTTCCAATTTCTGTGGTAGTATTATAATGATGCACTTAGAAAACATTTTAATTTTCTTGTTTAGAATATTTTGCGATTGTAATTTTTGTGAATTTGTCTTATCTGCAAATTCCGTGAAAAATGGACAATCACAGAAAATACCCATTTTACGGTATATATTAAAAAAAAAACACAACTCTCATATTAATTATTGAATTTAAAATCTTGCAACATGATATCATTGATAAAGCAATATTCATAAAGCAATATCTATGGTATTTTAAAATGCATGTATTTCCCTTTGAATGGGATGTGAGTCTCACTCAAAGAATCAGCATTCTCGTTAAGATGACTAGGAGTAATCCAGTCAATACAGCAGAAACCTAGCACTGACCTTAATCTTAATGCAAAAGAAAATATTGCATTCTCAAAGGACATATTTTTTATATGTAACCACCATGAAAATATAATTCTCTTGTAATGCGATGGAATTTTGTAATTGAGCAGGGAAGTAACTCTGTATATCATGTGCAGTTAATTTTCCAAATATTATGAAGTGTAGTACATATTATGCAAAAGCTGGAAATATTCTTACACAAGGATTTCATGTAACATATTTAGGGAGGCCTGATACAGTAACCAAAAAAAAATCTTTTTGCTATAAACTCAGGTCTGACATTTTACACAATTAATGATGTAATGGTACAACTGAAGTAAAGATATAGTGTATCCATGCTGGTTTTCCAGAGAAATATACCTTTGAAATTCAGATTGTGCTTATTAAAAAAAAAATGAGAAAATCTCTTATAGGATTTGAATCTAACAGCTAAGATTCGATCTTTAGTTGGTAACATCTCTATGTCTACCAATGTGAGTACCCACTAGTTATTAAAAAACCGAACACTATAAAACATAAATCAGGGAAAAATCACTCAAACTGCTAAAATCTTTTTATTTCTGGTGTGCAGTGAATAGGGATCCCTTGAGACAATTTTGATTGCAACGGTTAATCATAACTTTTAACTCTATTTGTTACCCCACATTATTTTCATCATAAATACTATAACAATAAAATTGAAAACCAGAAAAAAATATCATACCTCATGTATATATTTTTGCATGAAATATTTTTTTTAAGCTGCATGATATTGCTAAGATACTGCTGTGAGACTAATAGTCTCCTTTGCATTTCCTAATGTTTGTTCAAATTCAAGATATTTGGCATAATTGGCAAGATTTATGTCCCTTATCAATAACAATAGTAAATCCCAAGGTGATTTGAAACTGTTACACCAGAAATATTACTATTATATACCCTTTTTAAAATTCAATTTTGGTAGATCTTTTATCATTTATATACTGTGTGTGTCCTAGACCCTACTAATAACGAAACGCATTTTGTTGCATTTAGTTTGACTAAAATTTTATTCCAGAACTACAGAAAAAGACAGACGCTCGACAATTTTTGATCAGATAAGCTCTGGCATTTGAGCTAAAAGCACATAGAATGTATATGAATTCCCTAGTACAATAAATGTATATCATAACAATTTGGAATTTATATCAATCAAAGATAAGAATTCTTTCGACAAAAGAAAACACAATGAGGTTGTATACAGGTACTTTGCATTTATGATATGTTGCTATGGCATACTGCTACTGAACATGGAATATATTGCAGTCAAAAACATAGTATTACATGTACAATCTATGCTGCATGTAATTCATCAGCTTTTAAACAAGTCACTATTCCTCATATTTCTTTAAGCCTTTTCAATGGAAACATTACAGTATATGCATTTCCAGATTTGAAAGAAAAGCAGGAACACTGAAGAGCAGGACTGGGTTGCTCAAAAATTTGTTTAAATTTGACCACTGGTTAGACTTGACCACTTGTTAGACTTAACCAAGGCTTTGAGCAACCCAGTCCAGAGCATCCCCTCACCACATTAACGGAATACACTAAAGCATGCTTATAGTGAAGTGCTGGGGACAAACAATTTTGATTTGTTATAAATGTAATTCATTATATCTAGTGAGTTCATAATGTTTTGAAACTATAAGGAATGAAAATCCCTTCACTGTAAATGTCAATTCATTATAGCATGTTTGCTGTTAGCATATTTTACTATAGGGCAGATAGTGTTATGGAAGCACGTAAATACTGGGCAGATGCATGTAGTGTAATGGATGCATTTTGAAGTCCTTCAATCCCAGTCAACTTTTTTGCCATTCTAGATCTATTTCAGTCACCAAAAGGTTCAGTGTGGGGACATTACACAGTTTTTAATGGTAGGAGTAACTTGCCAAAACAAAATTTCTGTCAATTGATTAAGAAGCAAGCTATCCATGAAGGGAGAGAAAGAGGTAGGAAGGAGGGGAAGAAGGGGACAAAAGGAGGGAGAAAGAGTGAGGGAAGGGACATGGAAACTGAACAGAAAAAGGAGGGCTGGAGGAGATAGACTTCATTTAAACAATATCTTATTCACAAATAAGTGAAAGTGAATGATATTGGGCAGCAGGCACAGTCTATTTTAGCCCTCACCTATCATGACATTTCCAGTTATGGTACATATTCATGTCATATATCAAAGGCCTATCTTTTCCAGTTACAGAGGTCTAGGGTATGATAGACAGACAGATCATCAGATAGAAGTAATCCTTAAGAGTCAATAGGATTCAAGAGCAACACTTAAACAAATTCACAATACTGAATACTCCAATACTTACACAACCAGTATGACTCTAACCAGTGTATCTGCATTTAATTTGGATATATCCTCTTTATGTATTGCAACATCTGTTAACATAAAAATTAAATTTATCAATAACCAGGGTATATGATAATGTCTACAACATTACTGTCATCCTATCAATCAATACAAGTAAACTTTTTAAGATATCAGACATGAAACAGAATCAGGCAGCCTTGTATACATGCAAGTCCTTGTCATTTATGGAACAAGATAATACAAGAGGCCAATGGATCACATCACTCACCTGAGTTACCTTGGCCCTGCTGTTGTTCAGCTTTTGTGATTTTTAAAAGATTTTTTTCAATCTTTATTCCTATGAATAATTAAAACCCTGCATTGGGTTCCAACCTAGCCCCAAAGGATCACAACATGATTTGAAAGAATTGATTCTACACTGTGTCATGAATCTTTCATGTAGATTTCAACTTTTCTGGCTCATTAGCTCTTGAGAAGGAGATTTTTAAATGACTCCACTCTATTATTGCCTTTTATTGATTATCTCCCCTTTGAAAAAAGAATGGTCCTTCATTTGAACAAATTTGAATCCCATGTACCCCAAAAGTATTTGTGCCAAGTTTGATTGAAATTGGCCCAGAAGTTCTGAAGAAGATTTTTAAAAGATGCCACCATATTTTTACTATATCTTAATTATCTCCCCTTTAAAAAAGGTGTGTCCCTTCATTTGAATAATTTTTAATCCCCTTTACCCAAGGATGCTTTATGGCAAGTTTGGTTGAAATTGAACCAGTGGTTCTGGAGAAGAAGTCGAAACTGTTGAATGTTTCTAAATGAACAGACAGATGGATGCCAGACAAAAGGTGATCAGGAAAGATCACTTGAACTTTCAGCTCAGATGAGCTAAAAATCACAGGGTATTGAAAACAATGTTTTTTATGATTCTGAACCTCTGCTCATGGCTTCAAGGTAATCTAAATCAAGAGGCCTTAAATTTGGGCCATGGTTTACAGATAAGACAATACAAATTCACCCTTGTGAATGTTGTAGACCTTACCTTGCCATTCAGTTCTACATTGTAAAAAAGTACAGATAAAACAAGTAATGTCTCAGACTTCGTCTGCAAGAAATTGATATAAAGTAGAAATATATGACCTAGTTTACTTCTAGCAAGAGTAGCATGGTTTAGACTGGTTGTTTGAAATACAATAGAAAGATGTACATCTTTAACAATGCAGTGACTTACTACTTCTGACAGGGGTGGGAGGAGTTAGACTGCCGACAGCTTGTCTTGTCTGTTTATCTATCAGTGACAGGTGCCTGGTGGGTTTCAATTTGTGGATATCAGGGACAGTTGAGTGCTGGGTTCGAACCCTCTTCTTTCGAATTTTTCTTTTTACGCTAGCCTGAGTTTGCTGTGCGGTGGATTCACACTTGTCCGACTCCTGCTTCAGATGAACACTGAGGGTATTGAAGTGATCTATACAACCTTGTACACTATTCTTTTCTATCATACCTGTAAATCAGACAAAACTGTCATCAAATATACATCATCATTCTTAACCTCGGTAGAATCAATGTCATTTTGAATATAAATGTGCATGTACAATGTTGCAGTTAAATATAGCTTTATTTTCAGATTATCATAACCCAGCTCTTGAATATTCATAAATACTGTAAAGTGTCATATTCATATGAATATATTTCAATGGTAATTTTCTTCTAGGTAGTTAACAAGTTCTCTAAGTATATCATCTACACAGATGTAGAAAACTTGCTTATAATACAATCAATATAACCCACAGAGGCAAGACATGTTAAACTTTTCAGATTCATTATTGACAGGCACCATATTTCCAAACATTACCCACTCATCTCCCACTTCACAATCTTGTCCTCTCTCTATCCTACACACCTTTATCTATAGTAACAGTACCAACAATGCATGCATATTCTGCCATTCAGTCATTTATCTTTCTCACTTTATAACCCATTGTACCATACATCTAACTAATTGAATTTCAATTACATGTACCTACTTTTCCTTTATCAAAATTCAAATAAAAAATCAATAAATCTTTGCAATCCATGATTGATTTGATTTAAATTTATGTGTCACACCCAAACAGTGACTGCACTGGTATTACCCAGCACTTTGACATTGCAGCATTACAAGTTCTAAAGTCCCATTCAAATAATTCATGACTCACACATCTCACGTCAGCTTCTCATTGGTATCAAGGAACAGGGTAGTCTAACCAATTCAAAAAGTTTCAAATACTCAAGTCTTTCAATCATCAAAACTAATACTGTGCATCTGCCATTTCAATTTTGAATATTTACGGAGCAGAGTTTATCATGCCATAACTTCATTTTAAGATAAAACTTTCCATTACTTTTTTCTAACACCCTAAAACTTGAGACTAAGCTAGTCTTCTTTTCACCAGTGTTCTTGACAACAAAATGCACATGATACTGACAACTGTTCCATTTCTACATACTCTTAACGAGCCCCCACACCGACTTCTTGTAGCGAACCTCCGACGTGACCTGTAGTCGGGACTTGTGCTTGTTGACCTTGGAAATGCAGTATCTGTTGACAACCTGAAGTATATAGAAAAATAAAACAATCCTGTACAACTTTTAAATATATCTTTCCATGTGTACTTTCTATTTGTACTTTAACAGGTGTATATTAACTGGTGTTATATATCTTCTCAGATCCTGTTCAATATGAATATCAAAAGCACAATATAGCCAACCCAGGTCATTCTTTGTAGAATCATTGTTAACATAATGAAAATTGCTCAAGTAGCAATTCATTCAATTCTAAATAATAGGAAGCAATCACTCAGTGCAAAAGATACAATCGATTACTTTTTGAAATTAAAATCTCTGTAAATAGATTAGTAGAAGAACTGTATTTCTCTATGAGAAAATTTGGTATGTCCCATATTTCCTCCCGAAGGCTACAATTCTATACAAAGCCTCATCCTAGACTGCGAATCCTTTCCCCTTGGTAAAATTTCCCTATCCCAAAGAAGTAAATAATGAAGGATCATTTTTCTCACATTTTACCCCACAGTTTAGTGCATAAATCCAAGCGCTTTGAGAAAATTCGAAATCATCAAAATCCTCATTTAAACTTAAATGCAAAAACTTCTTAGAGAGACAGAAAGAGCATATCCGAAAATGGTTTACACATTAAATGTAAACTAAATAAACCCAAGGTTGCTCATCAGAAAGTTAATTGTCAAATTGAAATTTTATGAAAACAATGCAAAATATTTTATTTCACCGTGTAACTTACATCATAGAAAATATACATGTATGACGTCACAGCAGTGTAAGACAGAAAAATCTCACATGGGTTAAGTTGATCTCACACTGGTGATTATGTGATGTAAACATTTCATAATGAGTTATTCAAGCATATCAATATTTTTATATAAGTTTTGGAATTATCTCTTCTTTTTTTTTTTAAATGTCGAATGATAAACATGTTTTTGTGTTCCATATGCACATATCATTATGCCCAATCTTGATGCCACTTGACAGAGAAATAAGACTCCATCATATTGGACATTGATCGAGGCAAAGTGGCTGTGGACTGATGTAGAATACAATAAAATAAGGGTCCAGGATCACTTCAGAAACTGAAATAATTGCAAGAAAACATAAACAAAGTTCATCAAATTGTTGCTAACTTGATACAACATCATTGAAATACATGTACCACTATGATGGTTATTGTTTTATTGTTTATAACAGCATACATATGCCATATATTCTGTTGGGTATCTTTGACAGACAAAAATGTAGGGCAGTTCAAAATCATTACCCAATGTAGATTATCACAGGGTTGGCATATTCCACATTTTAAGAATCAACTATTCCCAAAAATTAGTAGAACAGTTGGTAGACCAATACATGTACCAATACTTCCTGAATTTCCGATATTTCAAAACATACCATTATTCATAAAAAAAAACAGATTTGTATTTCTTTGCTAATTGCACAAACTAACATTTCTAGATTTTCACTTAATTATTATGGGACAGACCAGAAAGAGAAGTATTTTTGTAACCACACTTCCTTTCTATCACATAGTTATAGTATGACAATGGATATGACATGGATTAAGTGTTGTGATTATACTGCTGAATATTTTCTCTTTTTCAAACAGAGAGGGGGAGGGGGGCTGATAAAATATCTAATGTGAGGACAATATTAAACCATTTGACATGTGCTGCAAGGATAGACATACACTGTGAAGACAAAATTTCAGTCCTTACACATATGTCCCCATGAATGTGACCCATAGAATGTGAAAAGTTTATTATACATACAGGACTTTAGATTAGTGTGGAAAAGTGGTGAGGGGACATGTCCTTGCTGATATTTTCTCTCAAACATAACAGGATTCCTCAGAGAGAGAGAGAGAGAGAGAGAGAGAGATCTTTGCTGTCAACCAAAAGAGCAATAACCAGTAAATAACCAACAACTGTCATTTTATCTACCTTTCTAAGATAAGCATGGAAAAAGAAAACTAAAGATGAAATTTGTACCAAATAAAAAGATGTATACCTACCGGTATATAGTAAACTTTCATATTACCAAAGCTATCGTAAGAATATATAATTTTTTAAAATAATCTAAATGTTTCTGTCATAGAAATGATGGATATGTCATACAATAACAAGAATCTATCCATAATTGTATAAACAACAAGAAACTTTTTTCACTTGATAAGATTAAAACAAAATAATCACATACCTTATATATACATGTATATCTTACAGTGTTATACCTCTCTTCCGATATCAAACAACTTCCCTGATTGTATATGAAGTGTTTTTATCAACTAGCAACTAGAAAACAGCAGATATGTGGTTGTGGTTAAGGAGACTACTAAGCGAACAGTCATTTTATATAGATTGAGTTATTTTTCCATTCAGAATGCTGGGTAAAATTTGCATGTCCCTCATATCATACACAATATGTCATAATTATGATAATGAGATGTAGGGGGGGTCTATTCAAGTTGTGCATCAATGCAACTGATCTATAAAAGTCACTCAGGCATGATGAGTTTTTCTCAAAAACATCTGTTTGACATTTCAACAAGTTAAAACAAATGCATCTTCTCTTTTCATACACCCAAGGGAAAGCCTAAAGTGTATATACATGCATGTTTATCTTAGATGTGAATCTATGAATCTTGGAATTTGTTTTACAACTAACTTATTCAAAGCTCATAAAATACTGATAACACATGGTTTAGTGGAACATGGAACACCGACTCAGAACTGACATTTTTGCAAAATCAATGATTACACGGGTAAATGATAATCAATTTTTTTCCCAGTAACATCAACATGTGCTAACACTTCCAATCCTACAGTCGATGTTAAAATAAATTTTGTAGATCATTCTTATTACGATTTTCAAAGACTTTCCAAACTGAGGGAAACTAACAAACTCACCTTCCTCAAATGCACTAGATTTTGATATTTTAAGAATTCTCTCCAAAGCAAAACATTGACTTAAATCATGATATACCTTCAACTCATTTAAGTTTTGGATACATTTTACAAGGATTAGCCAGGACACAATTTCAACATCTCAATGCCAAGTGACCTTGACATTATAGTGATGACCTTACTTCAAGATTTTAGCACCTTAGATCTTGGACAATATCTCTACAATTCTAATAACACCATGCAATAGAAGCAAATTTAAGTTATTGCTCATGCATAAATTTTAAAATCTCCCTATAACCTTGACTTTGCATACCAAAGTTTGATTCAAGATTGTGGCACAATTCAATGTCATGGACAACAACTCACTTAATTTGAAGTCATTCCAGCAAGTGGGTGCAAAGTAATAACTTGGACATAATTTCAACATCTCACTAGCAGGTGATCTTGACCTTGACAAAGATCATGACACACCTTTTGTGTATGGACATTGCAAACCTACACAGGGATATGATTTGAGACATACTGACAGGAAATCTCACCAAAACCAGAATGTCTTCCTCCTTTCATTAAAATTATTCCATGTCCATTTAATGGTGGGCATTTATACCTATCCTTTGGTAAATTACTAAGGATCTGATAATATGAATGACAACTTGATCGCAAAGCAGCATTACAATTCTAACTGTTTGTAAAACCTGACTTTGAATAAAGATTATCTTATCTTTTAACTTCCCCTTACATTATCTCCCCATCATCACCTTTAGAACTAATATACGTACATTATCTCCCCATCATCACCTTTAGAACTAATATACGTACATTATCTCCCTATCATCACCTTTAGAACTAATATACGTACATTATCTCTCCATCATCACCTTTAGAACTAATATACATATTTCTGAGTTTGTACTCTTGCATTTACACATGCACATGTATTGTTACAATTTTTCAATACATATTAAAGATGAGCTAAAGTTGAATTTTTCCTTTATAACTATAAAGAATAGATTGCATGGTGAGAAAATCCTGATCAGTTTCTGAGTATCCCCCCCCCCAGTCTGCCATGGTGAGAAAATCCTGATCAGTCTCTGAGTACCCCCCCCCCCTCCCCCCCCCCCCCCCCAGTCTGCCATCCTCTACTGTACTTTATTACCTGATATATATATTTGTTGCTATTGCTAAAAACAACTCTACCTACTTGACAGTCCACACCTAACATTCTTTTTACCTCCTATTTACATAGACGATTGTACAGGAAGTTAATGCTATGTAGTGTGGAAATGCAGTAAATACATGACAGTGTTTTAAGGGACTCCGATCCTCAACAACGTTCATTAACTCATGCTGCATCTGGAAATAGCTATTCATATCATAAATTTTATAATTTGGAGGGATTCTTCTCATTAGAAATTTTATTGAAGGATAGTCTTGGGTGCAGTTTCAGTGCCCATGATGCTGTAGAAGACTACAGATATCTTCACAAACTTCCTGAACATCACAATAATCTTATATTATATACACTTTTACTTTGAAAAGCAGTCTAGATGTAGTAAAACAAATCTAAATTCCAAAAAAAAATTTCTTTGCTCTTATGCCTTCACTTGACAATAGTATTAAAATTTGCTGAAAGCATGTGTAAGAAGATATTATCTTCAAGACCTACAGCTGGCACATCAGAGATGGGGTTCAGATGGTACATGTATCTGATCTATTTATAGAGGCTTTTCAGGGCAAGCCAAGGATTACAAAGAACATCAATTATAACTGCTTTCTCCAAATTTTTGGATGAAAAATAACTCATGATATTGAAGTTTAGATACAATATCTTTGATATATTACTGGATACACTACAAATTTGTATGCTCTTACGCCATTACTGAATACAATGCAATTTTTAACAAGAGACTCATCTGAGTCGCCTTGGCATTACTGTTCTTCATCAGAAGATTTTTAATAGATCTTTTTCTTCTTTAATCCCATGACACATTTTTACCCAAACCCATCTGCATGGGGTTGTGACTTAGCTGAACTTGAATCCAAGTAACATGGGGATGCCTCAAAATCAATATGACTATTGACTAACATGACCTTGCAGTTCTGGAGAATATTTCCCCCCTGTTTTCATGTAATATGTAAAATTTGATCCATTATTTTAACCCCATCCTTACCCCATGGTCCATGACATAAAACATTAATTCAGAACATTTGTATATTGTTACGATTTATGGTAGTGTGGCCCTGCCTCTTCAGTCAGAGGCATAAACGCAAACACGTTATTTGAAAAATATTGTTAATGGCGGCATGAAGCAGACGGAGCTTAGTAGAATTTTACATCTTATTACGAGGTCTTATTTACATTTTCGGATGAAACTTTTCCCAAGACTTTGAATACTTTTCCTAGATTAAGCAAGGTTTTAAATAAAACATTTGTTTTTGTCTTGGTGCACCAGCGAAAATCTGTGGTGCACGTGGCGTGAAGTTAGAGGTGATGACATAAAATAACGTTAACAAATTTGGTTGAGACTGTCCCTGTAGTTCTCGAGAAGAAGTTGAAAATGTGTAAAGTTTATAGATAAACAGACAGACAGATGGATGCAGGACGACAGGTGATCAGAAAAGCTCACTAGAGCTTGTAGTTTGGATGATCTAATAAAAACTTTCAACAACATATGAATATTTTGTTATGCAGCAAACATGTCAACAAACACTGTATGAAATATAAACTGATGAATCTTGGCGACTTCTTATTCGTTTTCTATTATTCACTGTTTAGATTATGATCAATCAAATCAAGATTAGCTGGCTACAATGGTATAAAACGATCCATTCTTTATTACAATAACATACTGTATAATAGATTTTTCAATTTTTTGCATATCATAATTTCTGAAAAAATATTTCAAAACACTATCATTTTCAATTTGCGTAATTTTTTTTTTTTTTTTTTTTTTTTGCATTTTCAAAATGTTCAACCCTTATGATTTTTTTTTAAGTAGTGTCCTCTGTTTCATCATGCCCATATACTTAAGTAGTGATATGGCACAAGTTTTCATAATGCTGAGATGCCCACCATTTTCAAAAAGTAATGATCTGTAATGATGTGCCAGTACAATTCATTCAGCCGAAGCCATCACAATAGTCGTGTTGATAACTCCACCAGGATGTTGGATCAATTTAGCAAAAGTTTGATGCTTATTGTCTTATTCAGTTCTGAGCTGAACTTTCCTGACACATTTATGTGAGTGCAATTCTATAAAATCATCATGACCAGAATAATCAAGTTTCCTTTTTCTAGAGTCAATTTCTTTGACGTACACTGTCTTAAAACTTCTTACAGAACTCTCGTTATCTTTTCTGTTGAGGATGGAACTAAATTTAGCATATTTTCCAATTTCAAAGCACTGTTTAGGGCAGTACATATACATGTAATCCCCACTTTTTGTTAGGTGTTGTGGGTGGTGAATCGCTGATTTTTGCCACTCTTTCTCTGGCCACATCATATTCTGGACCAAATACTTCTTCATAACTTTTTTACTTGTAAAAGTATCGCAAGATCGACATGTCTGAGTCTCATGGTCTTCAGAACACAGAGTGATTACATCTTGCCATCATATCAGAAATATACACCTGTGGTAGTGAGTTTCTACTCACGGAGATACTCATATCTTAAAGTTACCGTAGACAATTGGCAACAATTTTATGCGCATTTATTTCTTTGCAATCTTAAGATGCTTGCAAACAAAGAGAAAATTGAATTTTCACGAAAAAGCCTATTATACGGTATACTACAGAAAAACTGCACAATGGGAAAAATCTATTTTCATTTTTTGTCACCTAGGAGATGAAGTACCTTAACCACGTTCTGTTTTTTGACAAAAACACTATTTAGCATCAATTTGTGAGAAGGTAAATTAGTGAGTGCTATACTTCAAAGAACTTTACTCTATGCAAAACAGTGATAAATAAGTAATGGTGAGAGTTTTTAATTTCATCAGAGAGACTTCTCACCTATCAATGAGAATATCAATTATTTGTGAACTAAGGAATTTACAGTAAAATACAGAGAAGCACATCATGAAATACTATTAACATCAAAGTTAGTACACTCACAATGAAAGTGTTTCCGTAAGGAATTCCGAGACATGAACACTCCGTGTCCACTGTGAAGTAGGTACCGGGGTTGGAGTTCTTGTGACAGGTCTGTAGCTCAACTGCCTGAGAAGACTTTGGCCCAATGGAGTAATTGAGGGGTATGATGTAACTGACCGTCCGGGTTTGTTTGCCATGTCCAATGTCCTTCCACGGTGAGAAAGTAAAGTCTGAAAGAGAGGGACAGATGATCGATCAATGTCTTAATGTGTGCAATGTCTGCACATGGTGAGAAAGAGATGGAAAGAAGAATATCTTGGTGTGTACAAACAGGTTCATTAAAATTGACTGCAATATCTTTGTATCAGCATAATTAGGAAATTCAGATTTATTTGTGAAGTCTTCAGTTTTGTTTGAAGCTTAGCACTAAACATATTCATTGTACAATGTACATATTGCCATTAACTGTAGAAACTAAACATTTTAATAAATGGGCTAACCTTTAGAGCCCCTTCTTGTTTGAAACTCATTGTAGAAAGCTGATTCTGTGAACAACATCTCAAACATCTTTTCCACGGGAATGTGAAAAACCTCATCCAACATGGACCTCTCAAAGTGGGAGTGTTCAGCACACAGCATCACTTCAACTACAAACATACTCTCTTTAAATCACTTGTTTTCTATCAATGTGATCTCAATATGTATATTGACTCATTGATCCAGAGTCACCTCCCTTTACACATTTAAACAGTACACCACTAGTTTCAATTTTGTTCAGTTTTTAACCTGTTCAATGTTATAGCCAATTTCAGTTCAGTTCATTACATGTAAGTATGATGAGGAACACCTGAAATACCGTATAAGCAGAATTTTAAGTGAGGATTTGATTTTGGCATTATTAGCAAGAGTGATGAGACTGCTTAAATTGAATATCGCTAACAATTTATTACATATCGGAGGTAATAGTTATCTTTCCTGGAATTATAAAGTCGCTAAAATTAGCTCTTGCTAAATATGGAAAACTGGCTAAATTTGTGTCTCGCTAGAAAACTGGCTAAATTTGTGTCTCGCTAAAAATTCCACTTATACGGTATACCAAATGACTCGAAATTCTGTTAATTTGTTACACTTTGTAACCGAAGTGGTGGAACCGAAGTGGTGGAGATGAATATAACAACACGTGGATAAAAATATCTCTCCTTAACAAGATTAACCTTTCCTTTCCTACTATTCTGTCACAGTAATTAGCAGTCTTAGAAACTCATGATAAGTTTAACTTGACATGCAAAAGTTGTCAGTTCTGACAAAAATTTGCAAATCAACAAGATATGAAAGGTACATGTCTATTTCTTGCAATAAATTTAGATTTCTGCACTTTGATCGTTATTTCTGTTATACTGCTTGGATTTTCTGATATTTTCCTGCAATAACACTGGTATAATAAGGTACATAATGACATGCAGTAGGGTATCAGATCATATCAGAAAGAGAACAGATTTTTTCAAGTTTTCCTTTGGAGAGAATATAAGGTAGAGCATTTAAAAGGCCCCAAAGAGGGGTAACAAGTTCAAGATGCCAACTTACTATAGTCTGTTACTTTTGTCATTTATGACTTTAGTTTCAGAGTTCTGAAAATCTTTTTCATTGTGATTTTGTTCAATTTGAGAAAAAAAAATCGAAACTTTAAAAATTTTTAATTGAGGGAACAGAGTGATATGTTACAACACTGATCCCACGAAAAATATAGTCCCCTATAATACTTAAAAGTTACAACTGTAAATATGAAAGAGTAATGTCAAGAAAATACACACACATATGGTGCATGTCATCTAATTTGTTGAATAATGACAAGAATTCATCCTTAAATGATAGAGTGATTTGGATTTTAATATCAGTGTAAATGCCATCCTGATTACTAGTCAACTCATCAAATATTTCAGCTCATCCGGATGGCCATTGAAACAAGCAATTTAGTATTTAGTACACCCATGGTTAAATCAATGCATTTCAGGCAATAGAGAGTTCTTTTACTTCATGTGCTGTAAATTAGTCTCATTGTTCTTCCAGATTTTTAAAATTCATGCCAGAGTAGCCTCCCTTATCAGACTTTACCTTCACTATTCTCTGTGGTGTCGCTCTGATCAGTCGCGACGTTCTCGCACTGATTGTCATCAATCACTGCTGGGCTAAATATCTCTTGGTCTTGGCTTATGTCCACATTGTGGTCATCCTCAGGCAGCCTTTGTGATGGGATGAAATCCGAGTCTGTGTTTTCTGCCTGTTAATATGGTACAAGTAAAATCAACACCTTCTACGGAAAACTTCAGCATGATTGTTTTAAAAAGGAATTTTTTTAAAATTCAACAAATATCTAAAATTCTAATGATTAAAAAACTTTGAAACAGTTGATTTTTTTATCAGATTTAATAAGAGGCCCTTGGGCCACATTGTTCTTTTCAGCAATAGGATTTTCTCATGTAAAACATCAAATTACAATTATGGTCCTAATATTGTCACATAGAGCATAGCGTGGACAAAATAGAACCTACACTACATACAAGCAGGCACTCTTGCATATTCATTTGAAATATTGTAGTCTCGAGGTTCTTTGAAAAGTTTTTCAAAGTTTACCATCTACTTAGGAATCATTAGAATTCATGGTGGCTCAATTTTCGTGGAATTCGAGGGTACCCCTCACCCACGAATTTACATCCTCAACGAATAAAGACAAAAGCAATCATTCCAAAGTTATCTTTCTTACAAATATATAAATTCACGAAATTACGTCCCCACGAACCTGTAAAAATTCAGCAATCCACGAAAATTGGCCCCCACGAATTTAAATGATTCTACAGTATTCCTATGTAAAACATTAAACCCAGATTTTTTGTGACCCTGCCCTAAACCCAAGGGGCCATGGGGTACCCTTGTGGTTGAGAAGATTTTCAAAGAATTTCTCTACATATTCTTACACAAAGCTTCAATCTTCTACTGTGTTCCAGCCTGTGTCTTATGGGCCATGGTGCAAACAAACTTGGAGAGGATGTTTATAGGCTTGTAGCCTGCTGGCCAATCATTTTCTACATTGAATTGAGTATCTATAAACTAAACTTGAATCTAAACTACATGAAACAGGAATGCCTTGTGCTCTTGAGAAGTCAAATAAGTAAACTTTACAGATGACAGACAGACAGATGAAACAATGGGTAAATTTTGAACAGAAAAGTTCACTTGTCCTTTTGGCTCAGATGAGCTAAATGTAAAACCAATCCTTTAAAGATCTTTATAGAATCCCTTCAATGCTTGTAGAATAAATATAAACCTGTATGTTATATTCGTAAGACTGCCTATGTTGAATCCAAACTTACTTGATTGAGTGTACTTAGAGAAACACAATCATCTCTGCCTGGTTCTTCGATGAGAGACGGGGGAGCCACGTAGTCATCATCACTGGAGTCTAGACACAGCTCCTCCCCATAGTTACAATGAATCCACTGCCACATCTCCTTAGCAGGCATTGGCTGGCAATAAAACAAATAGTATCAATGTAAAATCGTATAACAAGGCAGATGTCTAGGAACTTATGAACTTACAGCTATATGAAAAGTTGTCTTACGTTATACTGTAGATTCCTTAATTTACGCGAGAACTTAATATCGCGAAATGACTCGAATACGTCAAATTGCGAGAACATAAATTCGCGAGTGCTCTGTTGATCAAGGGTTTTTACATGTGTGTTAGCAATATGAAAATAAAAGCTAGTAATTCTAATTTGCGAATGATGCTTCTTAAGAAATTACCCGATAATAAATTCCTTGCATATATCAAGGAATTTACAGTAGTCATCCAATTTATATATTGTAATTTCACAATAGAAAACCCATTCAAAAACCAATGCAATTACCATCTTTCAAATCCAAAAAGGATTAAGGGTTTCAAATCAACATATTTTCATGATTAAAAGGGGTTTAAAAATTCATCCCACAGTTTCATACTCATTACTATTACTAAACTATTAATCCTGATTTTTCATTCCTGTTAATCTCTTAAAATGAACTATCATTATCATGACCTGTGGCCCTTTTCATAAAATATTGTATGACTAAGATAAACATTTTCTTTTTGCCTTTCCATTAAATACACATCACAAAGTCAAAAGTACAGTGTATACAAGTTTCATCAACTATAAATATACTTTATACACTAATTCAGAAAATCTGCAAGTGATGAGATATAAATTACAGTGATTCTAAATTTTCATCTTGGTCACAAGATTTTTGCAAAAAATGCCCATTTTTAAGACTTGTCAAGATACAATCAAACCCCTTTATCTGCAACTCGATGGGACCAGGATAAAATTTCGAGATATCCAAAGATTCCAGATATCGAGGGTAAATTACTTAAAGAATGAGTGGTTGGGACTTCCTATTCACTTCGATGTATCCATGATATTCGAGATATCAGTGTTCGAGATACCAAGGTTCAACTGTATGTAGAGTCTGTCTCTTTCAATTCTTACCTGACCGAGGAGAGCATTCTGCCAGACTCGGAACAGCATCATGTATGTTTTGTCCCTGTTGGCCAGACTGGTGAAGAAGTACTTCTCCCGCTCGGTGGTGACTTGTATAGCGTTCGGGATGACGCGGGCTGTCTTCTCCTTAGTGACGGAAGTGATGTCACGACATGGAATGGCAAGCTGAAAATTATAGAGGATTTTTATCAATAAGGCTCAATTTCATATATAAAAAGAAAACAAATGTAAATATTTACACATCAGAAAACGGGTACACTTTTAGTGGATTTTACATCTTCCATAGTGACTACAGTTTAGTTGTAAAGCAATGCAAGCTATAACAGACGGTAAAAAAAATCGAGGAGTAAAATAATCTGTAAAATAACATGTTAGTGATTAGCTGCAGGGCAGTCTGTTCACATCAATTTGTTAGGAGATCTACAGTTCTGCACCTAGTTAGTGATTGTTTGTTTATCTTTTACTTCAATGAATTAGAATTAGCCTGAAGCAATTAATCTGTCAAATCAATAAAAAAAAAAATGCAGATTTCTGAATTACTTCTTTCTGACTGTATGTCCCATTTCTAATCATGTTATGCTAAATGATTCTTCAAGATAAAGACACAAATTCACATTCTAACACCTTATTAACATGAAATTCATGAATGAGCAAAGGAAATGTACAGCCACTCACATCTGAATCTATCTTTGTATAACTTCATTATCAGCATTCTGTCTAAGTTTGGAAATCCTTGTTACTGTGTCTTTTATTGTGTCAGAGAGATCATTAGGGAATGGCCATTTCAAAGGACAGCATGAATACAATTTAGCAGCCTTACTTTGTTTCTTATCAGAACTTTATCATCATCTGAGTTTTATGGGTAGGTGCTCATGAATACTTATATAGTACAGCAAAATATTACCCTCAGTTACAGCTTGTGTAGCTGTAAACTCTGTTACAGTATTGAACTTTTGTTTACCGATATGTAAATTGATTATATATTCTTTAACGTCCCTCTCGAGAATTTATCGCTCATATGGAGACATCACCATTGCTGGTGAAGGGCTGCAAAATTTAGGCCTAAATTGAACAGGGAGGGTTCTTTATTGTGCCACATCTACTGTGACAGGGGGCCTTGGTTTTTGCATTCTCATCCGAAGGACCACCCCATTTAGTCGCCTTTTACAACAAAAAAGGGGTACTGAGGACCTACTCTAACTAATTTCACATGGGGTTTAAAATGTAAAGAAAGACAATGTAAATGTTCTTTTCTGAATAATAAGACATTTAAAATACACCGCAGAAGCACATATTTTCATGGGGTTAAATTTCATTGTTTTAGTACAAAATATAATTTCATTGGGATTTATTTTTTGTTTGTTTGAATCCTGAGTTATATAACGGTTGTTCTCTTTGCACAGTATTTCATATAGAAATCAGTATTTTATCAACTTGAATCTGTACTTCAATGACATTATAAAACCACATTCAAATTTAAGCAATTACACTGAATCCGATTAGAATGATTAGCGCATATGCAGTTAATGCAAGATTTAGTGTGGATGAGTATTCAATTAATAAATCAATTTCATTTTTGAAAATACATGAGGGCATGAACTGCAACACTTTATGCAAGCATACTTCATGATGTGTGTTAGCACTTCATGAAAAATATGCTGGTGTGAAACATTGTAGTTCATACCCTAATGTATTTTCAAATATGAAACTTATTTTTTATATTTTACAATCTACTTTCATTTCCTTCAGAATTCCCAGCTGTTAAAATAGACATAGTATACTGTAAACCAACTTTTATTCCCAGCTACTTTATTTCGCGATTCACCTGTGGTAAACTGGTTAATGGAAAGTAATTTTTGCAATTGAGCCTTTTTTTAGCCTTAGTATGACAGATATTCAAGGACTGGTTCGCAATGAAAAAAATTTGCGACAATGAAGTTCTTGTGAATCTTGCGAAATTTACTTGCACGTGAATAAAAGTTGTTTTACAGTATATATCAAAAGTCATGTTCACATCTGCATTGCATTAATGCAAAAATGGCGATCATTACAACTGGTAAAGATATCGAAGGCAAAAACACTGAAAATGTACATATGTTAAAATGATACTCTACTGACAGATCACTTAGGTAAATTCAAAGTACTGTAGTATGAGATGTGATTGTTTACGTGTTAGCTTGGGCAATTATTAATATGGCATTATAAACAGCACTGCATCCACTGTCAATCATCATATATGCTCTACCTCAGTATTCAAGTAGAGACAATTATGTCTCTGGTTTTAGTAGCGTTTATTTTATTTGAACATGTGTTATGTATTTAATACAATAAAACATATCAATATAATGCTTAATTCGACTTATGAAAAGCTTTATACATATTATAGCAGAAATCAAGGCAATTCAGATATACAGAAAATTCACGTATTCAGACAATTTTGACTGCATGGGAACCAAAGTGTCCAGATACGTAAGGCTCCACTGTAAACGATGCCAATGAAATTAAATCCTCTGTAAATATTTCTGATTCAGTATCCGTGTAACCTGATAACTGCCTAGTAACAATACTCACCAGTGTTTCCCAGGTGAATATGTTGGCATAGAAACAGACCCAGTTCTGTGTTATGTACATCCTCCCCTGAACCAAAATCTCTTTTTGCAAGGCACAAGAATAGTCTACAATGAAAAATGTTCATACTTTATATTAATATTTCAACAGTAATTTACAATGTATTAATCAAACGTTTTTAAGGGAGGTAATTTATAGTGACTTGCAAAATCTGCCAAAATTACGCTGATTCAACATTCATGAGTACCAGGCCTGAATTCTGAATAAACAAATTGAATGTGTTCCATTTTTACTCAATCCAGACCCTCTTTATTTAAAGTCAATTATCAAATTTCACATTTACAGTGTTACTAATGTACTTTTTAAAGTAATTTTCTAATCCTTTCTTACCAACAAGGAGCCTGTCCTCACGATTGACATCCTTAAAAATCTTCCTGAAGTCTTCACTCTTCGTTTTATATGAGGTATTCCACATCTAGAATATCAACAAGAAACTTATTGCATTATTATCATACACAAGTTCTACTTCAGATCTAACTACTATCTGGAAATTACTTAGCACATAATCTTTATTTACAATTGTAATATTATTTTTAAGAAAGAGACTGAACGAGAAGCACAGTTTACATTTGATATATTTACTGTTTAGTATAAATGTATATTGTCAGTGATTTCATTTTGTCACATGGAATGATATATGATAATGAATGATATTAAATGCACTGTCCTCTAATTTGCGGTAGCAATTAAAAAAAGTGTGCTTCTGGTAGGCATGTAATATATATATGCAAATAATTTTATTGTCAAAAGCAATACAAGCAATTATCAAATGGCCAGTCTACACTAAAGCCATAATGATTTGCAAGTAAGAAAGTGTGCATCTATGAAAACAAATACACAGGTAATCCCTAGAGGGTGGGAGGTCACCCAATAAAGCCCACATGAAGAATTACCAAACTTTTTCACCCACATTGAGAAGTCTCAATCTACAGCTCTGTATGATTAGTAATGTACACACCATCACAGATATATTCAGTGTATTTTATGAAAGCATGAAGTAAAAAAAAATGAACAAATGCTTATGACTACCCCTACAGATTTAAATCATTTTTAGATATTCACTAAATAATGGTATAACTAGAAATCTGACAGCTATCCATGACCCTGATGTAAATTCGAGTTTGTGTTATTCTCTGAGCTTCAGCTGACAAGTTATGACCCAGATACAAAATACGACAAAAGAACAGATCAAAGGTGGCCAGGTTTACAGACACATTGACATTTGAATTCCTGTATTCCTTCTAAACTATGTTTGCAGGGGCCATCACTTTGAATTTAATTTACACATGACATTAGACATAAGAAGATTTTTCATGATTTAATCTATTTTTCCATTGCCATACAATCCTTACAGCCTCAACCTGGGGACCAAACTTGTGACCCAGGGACCATAAACTTTAGTTTTGGTAGAGACCTCCAACTCAGTACATTGTATAACAACTGTATGCTGATGGTTAAAAAAAATATGCTAGACGTTCAGGAGTACAGAGAAGAATGCAGAGGATTTAATTTCTTTTAAATATATGACCTATGCAGACATGGTTGTTTGATGTCCAGGAGTGACGAACAGGACTAAAAAAAAAATACATTTTCACTATAACGACTCAGTAGAGCTGCACCCTGGCACCGGAAACCCTGACCCTGGAATCTTGAATTTTACAAATTTGGCAGATATTTCTGTTCTCAGACTTTATCATGCATTCATTTTGGTAGTTTGGTATTCAGGAATTGAGAAGATTTTCTTTTTATAAATGCATTTTCAATACATGATACATAAGAGTCCCCCCCCCCCCCCCCCCCCCCCCCCCCAGCACAACAACCTCTGACCCCTGATGTTACATGACACTTTTCAATTTTGGTATAAAAATTGGCCCTGTAGCATCTGAGAAGATGTGAAAAATGTTCAAATATTAACTTACAACGATGGGCAAAATATCACAGTAGGTCACCTGAGTCACCCAGGTGACCTGAAAATGCGGAATATTCACGTAGATGATATGATTCCATGTAGCTTATTGATTTTGTCTATTGCAGGTATCATAATCATATAACTTGTGATCTATATCGAAAAGAAATCACATTTATCAATAGGCCAATGGCATAATAAGGTATAAAGAACTACGTCACTAAAATAGTATAATTTGGCCTGAATTCTGACCATAATGATCATAAACCACAGACTGAAATATTTGTGTCATGATTTTACTACATGTATATGTTCTAGGTTACAAACAGGAATCTCTTGTCATTTTTGTAACTGACCAAAAACTGGTCAGAAAATGTTTGCAGCATACATGTACATATACATCAACCCCATTAGCCAAGGATGACAATCTGCTTTTATCCCTTTCCGTGTGAAAAGGGAAGAGAAGTGCATTGCCATTGGTTAGAGAAGATGCATGGATACTTCAAAGTTAAATTGAAATACATTTTTCTATTCTTATATTTTGATGTTGCAAATACATGAAAATATTTTTATCTACACAAACTGCCTTAACAATTATTGTTCTGACAATTTTCAGTGAGAATGTCATAATGCATCAACTTTGTTATGTCATATTCCAAAATGGCATTATATATAAGGTTTTTCCATATTTTTCCATGAAACATCATTTCTAAGGGTAGATCGTAAGCTCTCCCTGACTTCATTAAGTCATAAACAAGATTTTTAAATATCAAGTTCTTTAAAATGTATAATTTCTATATAAATGGCACAAAATTACTTCAATATTAAAATGTATTTCCTAATTACAAAGAAAAAAAGGTCTACTACAAAGCACTAATCATGGGATAGGCCATGGTTTTCCTACTCAAAGTTCCACCACAGTAAAATATGTAGATATACATGTATAGTATATATAAAGTACTGAAAAGAACAATTTGGCAATGTGTAAGAAAGTGCTACAGAATCTAATACAGACAGTTAGGGGGAGGGGGACTTATCAAACACAAAAAGTTACCTACATCAGATACAATCTGTTAAAGAAAAACAACTTCATATTGTTATGTCCACAAAGCAATTGGACATATAAAAGTACTCATATACACAGAGTCCAGTCTGCTAAACACATAAGTATGTTCTGAATTTTCATTTATAGTATAATTATATAAACCTATACATTTTTTATTCATCCACGTAATTTGTCAGAATCACAGTTTGTTTTATTCGATCTAAAACTTACAATTTGCAAATATATCTACTTCATAGCCTTGCTTATCCCTGAACTGTAGATCTCCAAATATATCTACTTCATAGCCTTGCTTATCCCTGAACTGTAGATCTCCAAATTGAGAGAAATTCTAACCACACATTAATAATATTTAAATTTACACCAAAAATACTTGCGACATCATGAAAGAAGACATACACATGAAAATGCAACTAAACTTCATCTCTCCAAGAATTTCCAAAATCTTTTTGAAGAAATACACAAAATGTGAGGAGGAATTAGAACTCCAAGGGTTAATATGAGTAGACTCTACACAATATAAATGTCTCTGGTCCTCAATACTATACTCATAGTGCTACATGTAAACAGTAAATCTAAACAACTATGTTACATCCTCCTCTAATACTGATTCATGATATATAGGATATCCCATGCTTTGTGGTTTGATATGATTTATATTCAACGAGTTGTGTTTTCTATCCCCGAGCCCTGGCAAGGGGATAGAAAACACATAATGAGTTGGATATAAATCATATCAAACCACAAATCATGGCAGATTCTTTTTATCACATGTTAACACCCCACCACCATTATTCATTTACTTTATGTTAGTGTGTTGTAGGAAATTTTGCTTCCTGACATCTTGTAAACAAAGTACAAAAAATTGATGTTTGTTTGTGATGTCACAAACGGTGTAGGAAAACATAGTGTAATTAATGGGTGATATCCAGTGGATAAAGGAGAAAACATGTGATAAAACAAGTATTGAAATTCATGATACATGGTTTTAACTGGACTGATATCTGATTGATCTAAAAAAAAATTTACTGATGGTTATGATTGATGCACATACTTTCACATTCACAGAAAACACTTTCAATGAATGATTGCAATACTGGATCATGGTAAAGAATATCTATAGTCCTAATGTGTAATGACCTAATATACAATAAATGTACCATGCTGTTTAGTTTGCAATTTTTGTAGTTCAATAAACCATGATCAATAAATCTGTTTGGCAAAGGAAGACAACTCATATATATTTTAGATGTATTTAATTTTGTGCCTTATTAAATTTCATCATTTTCATAACTAGAAGAAAACAACGAAATTAAATCCAACACAATTTTTTTATTTCACAAAAGTTTCACTTTAATGTCGGTGTCTTGTTATTTGTCGTCTATTTATAGATCACATGATATTAACATGACAAAGTGCAGGAAGATCTATGGATTTCAGCTACCTCATATGCTACAATAGTAACAGCTATATAAAATCTTTCCCTTGATTAAGATGAGTGGTATCATTGTCCTCAGGATGTGAGATCCATTCCTCATTAACTATCTTTCTACATTAAGGGGACATGTCACCTGAATTCAGTACTTGTGTGTATTAAACGTAATTGTCCCTAGAGTTTATGAACATTACTAGGTTAGTTTAATGCAAACTTTGTCTTCAATATTTCTCTATAAAAACTTAGACACGGGTATTGAATATAACACATGTATTTTCATGAAATCATTATGGTTTAAATCTAGCAAGTCAGAAAGGGTCCCACAATGAATTTTTTTTAATACAGAACATCCTAGGTCCCATTACGACGTAACAACAAACTCGTAAATCAGAAAATCGAAAGGAGACTTTCTCTTCCAAATCTGAGCATTACCTTTATATTCTATGAAAATCATTTATCAAGATATCGTGTGCCATAGAACAAACTATTATCATTATAAATATTTAAAAATTCTAGGTCTTAAAACTCTGTAAAGACAATGTCAATTAATCTGAAAATCAAAAGATTATTTTCCTTTATTTCAGAGTACATTATAATTATGGAGATTTAATCATGGTAATTAACAGATGTATATTTGAACAGCTACATAATATTGAATTTCAAGTGCAAAAAAGTCAAAATATCAATGCAATCTTGCACATAAACCCTCCATTTGTTTCTTTCTGATTTGTATATTGTCATATATGAAGATAGTAACTATAATACTTTGCGAAATTTTCTAAACACTTTCATACTCGTTTGGGAGAATGTATCTTTAGAATAGCTTTTTAGGGTCTAGCAAAACACAATAAGTCCCACAAAGCCTGCAGGATAGAAAGACTTAATGTCAATTTCCTGTTGAACTTTAATTTTAGGTCTCATTATTTCACAACAAATTCATAAATCTGAAAATCAAAAGGGCCCTCTTCTAAATCTGAGCATTACCTTTATATTCTATGAAAACCATCTCTCAAGTTATTGTGTGCCATTGAGATTGCTATCATGTTTTTCATAGTAAAAAATTCGAAGTCCCATAACTCTGTAACAACATAGCTGATAATTCTGAAAAATGAAAAGGGTCGATCTTCCTCTGCCAAATGCAAGTATTAGGTATAAAATCTATGAAAATCACTCCAAGGAAACTTAAGTTATCATGTGCCATAGAAAGTACTGACTAATGGATAGACAAACGGATGGACAGACAGAGTGATTCCTAAAGGGCACCCGCCATACAGGGGGACCCTAATCAATGAAGAGTAACTGATAATAGCCTAAATATAAGATATCAGTTTGACTTTGATACATGATCAACAAATGTTGATTAATCATAATTACTTGTGATGCCTGTAATATAAAAAAAAAGTTGTAAATAAATGTTCCTATTCACTGTTGAAGTTTTTTTTAGCATTAAATATCATATTTCATGTTTGAATCAATAAATGCGCAGCATGCTCTCCTAGATGTAGTTGGTGTTTAAGCTTTCATGATTTGTCACAGTAGTCCCAAACAATACTTACTGTGTACCATGGAGTATTTTTCTTTTTTTTGTCGCTCTTCTCACTACTTTTCTTCGCTGATAACAGGCCATTGTCCTCCACTCGACTGCTATCACTAACCATGCCATTCTTAGATTCCAGACTGATATTCAAATCCACAGATTTCTCTGAGCACTTGTCCATAATGTTTTCTAACGACTTCTCAAAGGAGCGCTCTCTTGAATGAGCACGGACAAACTCAGAACTGCTCCTGCTGCCCGAGTCGGACTTCTCAATCAATTTGGTGGGTGTTCTGTTGTGACTTGATGTTTCCCTGAAAGACAATGACTTGCCCCTGGACATGGTTCCACTTAGGGCTTGGGACTTAGACGATTTGTTATCTCCCTTGTCAATACTGACCCCAGATGTTCTACCCCAGGATACAATGTCACTACTTGATCTCTGTTCCCCCTCTTTTGTACTGGGGTCTGTGTGCTGTCTGTGTGCATCATAACTACTGTTGAAGCTGTGACGCTGCCTGACCTCCGGGCCATTAGAGAAGCTGTTTTTGGTGCTCAGATGTGAGTCAGTGGATCCCTCTGTGTCCCCTTTCTTCTCTTCATTGCTAGCCTGGGCATAAGGAGCAGACGAGAACTTGGAAAGACCTGGTTTGCTGAAAAAGGTATCAAGATTGAATTCCAGACTGCCTAAAATTCCTTAGGGTTAGAATTTTGTCCATATAATCATTCTACATTCACGTACAAATCAAATAATAATTCTTGATCTATAACAAAGATAAAATTGAGAACTGGTGGAGGTGGATTTGCCTTTGGGAGCTGATGGGTGGGTATACTTTTGGGAACTAGTGGGGGTTCTTAGGAAGTTGGTGGGGGTTGCTCTGCCTTTGGTAGCTGGTGGGAGTGTGTGTCTTAGGGAGTTTGTGGGGTGGGGATTGCTGTGCTTTGGGAGCTGGGGGGTGGGTGTCTGCCTTTTAGAGCTGATGGGGATGGTCTGCCTTTGGCAGTTGATGAGAGAGGGTCTGCCTTTGGGAGTTGATGGGTGGGTCTGCCTTTGGGAACTGGTTGGTGGGAATGGGGGGTGTCTTAGAGAGTTGGTGGGGGTTGTTTTGAATACATGTGATAATTTTTCAGCTGAAAATCTGTACAATGGCTTTAAAAAGTGTGATTTTTTGAGTGAAAAATATGTAAACTAGAAAATATCTGTATTCAGAATATCAGATCATAAAATGGTTTTATATGCCTATAATAAATAAATTTAAACATAATTATGCTGGGGAATAACTAATTACATAAGTGGTGATAAAACAGAAATATCTCATGATTATACATGTACATGTAGTATCTAACATTACCTATTTGATAGTTGTTGTGACCTTAATTTGCAAGAACTGAGAAAATTTGGGTGATCATATTTGGTAACGCAATCAACTTACAGTTGAAATCATCATAGATTTTTCATCAATTATTCCAACATAACATTTGAAAAATTAGATTTTAAAAACATTTTCAAAGTCATAAAAGATGCTTTCTTGGAAATCTACCTTTTTATCCTCATAATTACAAAGTCCATAGCCTACATGCAGTTACAAAATATATTACAGACTGCCATTATCAAATTCAAAGACGTCAATTATCAATGACAAATATGACTTTGACTCTTTTTAAACAAAACACCTGTTTGACCTATTTCTGACCACAGTACAGCAGTTTTGTCTGAGATCTGCCAAGAGTGTGGAAGTCCAGCTGGGAGAAAATTGACATGTTATGAAATCAAAACAATGGGCTTTAATTAGAGTGAATCAGCTGTTAGACTGAATCAGTGAATATATATATGGCTAGACCTGAAAATCTATACAATTTTTGTCCTTTTGTGAATTTTAATGTACAGGTGTGACAGCATAAATGGGGTTGAAAAGGCATGAATTTTGTGTACATCTGTCCATATCACATGAAAGATTTTGCCTTTGTGAGTTGGTAGGGATGGCTCTGTCTTTGGGAGCTGGGTGGGGATGTGTTTGCCTTTGGGAGCTGATGAGTGAGCTTGCATTTGGCAGTTGGTGGGGATGGGTCTGCCTGCATACTAAAATTGATATTTGCATATAATTGAGTATATGATCTGCATTCTATGAAAAATTTATTGTCAACAGCTGCATCGGTTGCTGAAATTATTTTTAAAGCTGAACTTATTTCTTACACACACTATTATTCATTATTGTGCCTCTGTTATACAGTATTTGTGAAACTAAAATCTGCACAAATCTGTGATTTGATTTTAACAGTTACACAATGTATACACCTGTCGTCATTTGCCTTCTCGACTGCATGAGTGATAAAATACTTGATGACTTATCTTCAGTATCAAACTATTTCTTTCTTAAAAACGTCACCCAAAATTTAATGCATTCACAGTATTTTTACACATATGTCTCAGCCTCCTCACAAATTTGCCATTTCTAAATTTACTTAAGATACCAAATGATCTTGCAATCTATATATATTTTGCCTTGATCTGCTATGTAGGGCTGCATTTATCATCAAAGTTTGTGATATTTAACTTTCAGATTAAAAATGCAAGCCACAATGTTTTTATTAACTACATGTAAACGTGTAACCTACCTTGGTGAATCAGAATTCATGCTTTCTGAGCTGAAAGAGTCCTGATCTGATTCAGCTGATCGTTTTCTACTGATGCTGAAATAAACAATACATGTATTGATTTATAAGGTGAAGATTAGGTGACAATATGTTGAAATGAATCTACAGTGTATTTGTGATTTAGCACACAATTATCTGTTGTGTAAGGGCTATAAAGAGTAAAAATACCACTAGTAGTGACAGCATACTATCAAGTAAATGACACATCATAAATATAGTAATTACACAGAACATGTCATTTTTTTGCAATAATTTCATTGCAATTATCTTTCAGATCTCATTACTTACATTTTGTAATTTTCATATTAAGCTTTCGTGCTGAGATTCATTCAGAAGATTACAGTAAACATGAATATAATGTCTGTATATATATTCTTTTCCAGCAACTTTCACCACTAGTGTGTCTTATAGTGCCAACCAATTCACCTGTAATTTTAACCAGTGCTATACCCCTAAACAACAGCTGTTTTCCCCCTCATTCATACAAGCCCAGAAAGCTTTTAATCATTTGTGATAATGATGACTGCATGTATCAAATCTTTACAACAGCTGTTACAACACAAAATCATTACAACTGAGAGCTAGAGCATCATTTAATTTGAAAAAACCAGTGTGAAACCAATAAAAATGACTTCATAGCTTTCTTAAGTGACTGACTAGGAGTCTAGGATATAAAGTTAAAACACATAAATGTTGTACCTATTCTATAAAATATCAGTATATCCAATCCATTAAAGGATAACATGAAATGAGTGTCCTGGTAAATGATTGAATTTTTAAGTTTCAGACTTTCCAAATAAATCATATGGCTTCTAAATATGAAATAAGATTGTCATATTAAAGAAAAAGAAAGGAAAATAAAACAGAGCTGATCTTAATGAGAAAACATAAGTTTGCGTTGATATATGTATGTGTGTTTAATCCATTAAGGAGCATTAACAAACCAGAAAAATCTTAAATTCATGGATGGGAATTGGTGGATATGAACAATATAAATATTTTTGAATGGAATTAACTAAATGTACCTTTCTTTGTGGAAAAATGTAATTTTAGTTGAAAATCACTTAGACATTGCCAGGACGAACTTTAAAAAAAAAACACAACTAGATTCAATCTACGATATACAGATCAGCAACCTCAAGCAATAATACAATGAGCATCCAGTCCTGTTTCATGGCCATGCATGTATATTATAACATGTATTCTTTACTTTGCCAAGTACCCATACCGCTTACAAATGGTGCAGACATTGCCAGACATGCATATCATTTTCTATAGATCATTTGGTGCATTACTCAGATTGATAAACTAAGTTAAGCGAGATAAGTCAATAAAGTCCTTATAAGGATAGGAACTAGGAAACCCCTAAGTTTGTGATGTGAAGACACTGAAAAGATATTCTCTTTAGAGAAGTCGAGAGGCATAGCCTTCATCGACTTCATCGATTTCTCTTCGCAAGCATTCATGTTTTGATTCTGGAAAACGTGTAAATGCCGGAGTCGGTGACGGTTTATGCTTTGACCGACATTTTGACTCAGATGTGCCAGGATTTACGGTTTTGTGCATTACTGTTAAATGTTTGAAAACAACTTGTTTATTGCGTAAATCCAGGCAAATCTGAGTCGAAACGTCGGTCGAAGCATAAACCATCACCAACTCCGGCATTTACATGTTTTTCAGAATCAAAATATGAATGCTTGCGAAGAGAAGTCGATGAAGGCTATGCCTCTTGACTTCTCTAAAGAGAGTAACTGAAGAGACAGCACAGACCTGAGACCTTACCTTTCTACAAATACTGTACTTCAAAGTCAAACCCAATGATATAAATTAGATAGTGTCACACAAACATATATGTAAAGCTCATTATTTTGATGTGTACTCTAAGAGTATAGTAACCAAAACTACGATAAACACTAAAACTAAATATTGCGAAATTTTACTTCAATTGTAAATAAAAACATTGCACAGTTCACCGAAAAACATTTTTGTCACAACTGGTGGAGACCACGGTAAAATTCGCTTCTACATACTTACTGTTGGGGGGACCATCTAAATATACTAGTGACAGCCGCTACAGTGGAGCTGACGGCAGAACTGAGAGCGTGGGGTCCTGATCCGTCTCCATTCTCGCATTTGTTGATCAGGTCTTCCAGTTCTTCATTGTTATTTCGAATGTCTGAATCATTCTGTGGGGAATTTCGCAAGTTACTCATAATATGTACTCGATTTTAGCGCTGCAGATTCAAAATGTCACAAACAGACACATAATTATTGTCTAAACAAAAGAAAATTATCGTGAAATCTTCGGTTTATTTACTTCACACTATAATGTGCGTCATATCCTGTTCGATTTACGACCCCGATCTCAATAAAGAACTGAGTAAAACCAGTCCCCTTTCTTCTATCGTAGTCAGACTGGTTTTAATCAGACTGGCCAGAATCGACCCAATCTCCAAATTTCACTATCATTTTTCTGGAAAGTGCCCTCTTTAAAGGGTAACGGGACGTTTCGCCCTGAAAGTGTTTATAAATTCTCTCTCTCTCTCTCTCTCTCTCTCTCTCTCTCTCTCTCTGCTGTACGACTTTAAAAATCAACGTAGCTTACATTGATAAACGGATACAAATGTTGTCGTTAGTGTAAAAGTTTAAAATCATGCATAAATTGATAAAATCTTATATAATCCAATGCTGTTTTGTTATTTAGAGACTGCAAATGTTAATAACTTTGATTTTGAACCTGTCTGATTTCAATACAACTTGAGTAAAATGCCTCCAAATGTGCCGGTTTGAAATGTCCGTTAGTACTGTACATAGCCAGTTACACTGTTTCGTTGAGATGATAAGGGGTAATATCGTTGTTTATAAATATCAAATGCAATCAGTGGACTCATGAATTTGTAATAAATCATCAGGTATGGACAGAATCTTACAAACCATATGCTAAAATTTGGCCAAATTTCACTAATGATTAGTTTAAAGACATTATTTATATGCTGCAGGAAAATATGTTCCAGTCAGGGAACCTATGGACGTGTTATATAACTTTAACACGGTGACTTTCTGAGAACTGAAAACAGGACAGGAGACAGATAATGCCTTTATTGCCTGACGTCCGGATGAAAGTGACTGGACGATTCGAGATAACGTCCCCTCTCCAGACATTGGGTCAATCTTGTCGATGAAGGGAGTGAAAATTGACATCAAAAAGCGCAGTTTACTTTGGGATTTTACTTATACAATTTAACACGAAAAGGAACACAGAGTTTTCGATTATTCGGATTTATGTTGTTGTTTCAATTATTCGGGTTATTGTTGTTTCAATTATTCGGATATTGTTATAGTTTCAATAATTTGGATTATTGTTGTTGTTTCAATTATTCGGATTATTGTTTTTTGTTTTGTTTTTTTCTCTTCTCTTTATCTAAAAATTTCGAAATTGTGCATGTACATGAACAAAATATGAAATGTTTTAAAATTGTGAATGTGTCTTTATGATAACAATACCAAATACAATGGGTAAAGTCTTCAATAGTACATGTATTTTGAACTCTGGGTTAGATATACATGTATTTCTCTCTAAACATAATATGATAAGTGACTGTCTGAAAGACCTTCACATCATATGTTTATATTAAGAAATATTATGGAAACCTATTGTCATAACAGAAGGAACTATATTTGCTTGCTTTGTTAACTCCCGTAAAGCGTCACTCTGGCTTAAATTACAAACTTTTAAAGTTATGTGTCGGAACCAAGATTTACAATCTTATCAAAAGTACCGGTCAAAGCAAATCTTGTGGTAATTTTTTTTTTTTTTTAAAGTCACATACTGAATACTTTTACATTAAACTCGGTGTAAAACAGGGCGATAATCTAAATCCCATCTTATTTAAATTATTTATCAATGGCTTGTCAAAGTATCTTGAAGACATCCCTAATCTTATTATACTGAACGATAAGGTAGTAAACTGCTAATGTTATCCCAAACAGCGGCAGGTCTTCAGTCTAAAAGATAAACTATATTCCTTCTGCAATGATTGGTGTCTGGGAGGGAAGTGAATATAGCTAAAACCAAAGTTCTCATATCTAATAAAGTGTGTCGTTTTAAACAAAACAAAAAATTAAATGATTTGACTATGCGTTAGAATGTGCATCTACGTATAGGTATGTCTGGGTGTTTTCTTTTGTGCCTCTGGTACTTTTTCATAAATGCAGGGAGACCTTATATGAAAGAGCCTTGAAAGCATTTTTAAACTGCAGAAAGACTTTTTGGTCAATACAATCAAATGTTAAAACATCTCTTCGTGTTTGATCATACAATAAAGCCTATTTTATTTTATACTTTTTGAGTTTTAATGTGAGGATTTACACATGGGATTTCGTAGAAATAATTTAGGATTGCACAGAAAGAGTGCCAATTTTTCCACATAGTTATTAAAAGTATTTCTAATTATGCACGTAGATTAGAAAACCTAGACAATTCATCTCCACTAATGAAAGCAGTATAGTTACAAAGTAAAACTTATTTCAGTAACAATATACCGTCCTGGTATGGAACATTCAGGAAAATTACAGAAATGATATATGTTGATAGTGGTATTTTTATAGTAAAACAAGTTACACTGTAATAAATTAGCTAGTATACATGTATATGTATATTACTTGCAAAAGTGGAATCTTATTCGATTGTCACAAAATGGTAAACTAGATACATGTACCTATGCTCAAAACGAAACCTGGACTTGAAAAATATTTACTTTGCCTTTCATTTTTTAAACAGAGGGAATGAACTTTTTGAATGAATAATGCATATTGATGGTTTTGATTTTGAAAGAAAAGATCGCGCTTTAAGGACAAGTGGTGGCATTGTGGTTTATATATATTTCTAATAATATAAGCAATAAGCGTAGAAGTGATTCTGAAATAAGTGATATTGAAACAATCTGGCTTGAGTTAAAGATCAAAAATTCCTTACCAATTTATTACTGTTCCGCATACCCCCCCCCCCCCCCCCCCCTGCTGGGCAGAAGAACTGGCTTGGGAGATAAACGGTGTCCCTTACTTTGACGATGCAAAAATCATCATTACTGGTGATTTCACTGTTGACTTGCTCAAAGAGACAACCCCCCAACCCTCCAAATAAATGTAGACATATGCTCTAGAAGACTTTGGTTTTTCACAAATAACAACAACCCTCAAACAGAGTAACGAGCACCTCAAGTACCCCTATTGATAACTTCTATACTAATGTGTGAAATTAACATACCCTATATTGCTATCTCTGACAACTACCCTATCTCAATCTAATTAAAATTAGATGTTAGATCCGCTCACATAAACAAATAATCTAATTAAAATTAGATGTTAGATCCGCTCACATACTCGCTACACAAACAGTTTGTGTAGCAAGTATGCGAGCGGATCAAACATCTAATTTTAATTAGATTGTTTGTGTAGCAAGTATGCGAGCGGATCTAACATCTAATTTTAATTAGATTGTTTGTGTGGCGAGTATGCAAGCGGATCTAACATATAATTTTAAGTAGATTGTTTGTGTAGCGAGTATGAGAGCGGATCTAACATCTAATTTTAAGTAGATTGTTTGTGTAGCGAGTATGCGGGCGGATCTAACATTTAATTTTAATTAGATTATTTGTTTATGTGAGCGGATCTAACATTTGATTTTAATTTTATCCTCTCTGTGCCACTAGAAAAACTAACAGCACGCAGAAAAAAGGAAATCATAGCAATTCAATATCGCAACTTTTAAAAAAATGGAATAAAAGTAACTTTCTACAAGACTTACAACATGTAGAATTTAACAACCTCCTCCACATGCATGATCCAAATGACACTTTTAAAACTGAATTTTATGAATTGTTCAATAGAATACTTGACAAACATGCAAATATTGAAACTAAGCGGGCAAAGAGCAAAATCCGACCAAAATAGCTAACACAGGAAATTAATGTTACTAGACGCTTAAGCGACTCTTACCACAAAAAAAAAGGAGATATGGAAAATTATACTCTGTATCGGAACAAAGTAAACGTACCTTATAGACAACGCAAAATCATCATATAATACAAAACTGCAATTGAAGAAAGTTCTAATCCCAAAGAAATGTGGAAATATTTAAATCAGTCATCAAATTCTAACAGCATAACTCCTTCACCCGTGCTTTCACGCGTTCAATGTACATAGTGAATACTTTTACTTCTCAATTTGTGGATATGTACAAGTAAGCTTTTACAAGATTTGCCGAAACATCAATATGGTCCACATTATTGGGTCAAAGCTTGAGGATGGTGAAAGCTTTTTTGGGGGGGTATTCAACAGATTGATGAAAGTGAAATTCTCAGTGTGTTAAATTCTCTTCCTCTTGAAAATCTCGTCTCTACATATATATATATATGTACTAGCATCCTAAGCGGTGTGTTTCCAACAGTCAGGGCCGTAAATTAACCTTCAATTTGGAGGAGGCAGGAAATTAGGCGGGGGTCTGGGGGCCGCCCAGGCCCCCAGACGCTGAGCACATTTTGTGCACACTGAACACGTTTCGTGCAAAATCCTTGATTCTAGGGCCTTCTAAGATGTTACTTGACTAACTCATTCTAAAAGAAAGATTTGGAATGCTTTTTAAGGGAGGTATCATGTTCTTAGTTATTGGAAACAACATAAATTCTAATGAACTTTAAATTTTAATTTTTTTTGGCTCAAAAGTTGGAGTAGGCAGCTGCCTCCTCCGCCTCCATGTAATTTACGGCCCTGAACAGTTCTAAAACAAACCAAAGTAACACCATCGTCGGATACCCACGGCTGATCTCGTCTTTTAACTCATCAGAGTATCGTCGGATACCCACGGCTGATCTCGTCTTTTAACTCATCAGAGTATCGTCGGATACCCACGGCTGATCTCGTCTTTTAACTCATCAGAGTATCGTCGGATACCCACGGCTGATCTCGTCTTTTAACTCATCAGAGTATCGTCGGATACCCACGGCTGATCTCGTCTTTTACTCATCAGAGTATCGTCGGATTCCCACGTCTGATCTCGTGTCCCATCAGTAACGAGCAGAAGACGAGATCAGCTGTGGATATCCGACGATGAAGTAACACATATTTATAAGAAAGGTGACAAGGCAGATCCGAATAATTATCTTCCAATTTCTATTTTACAAACTCTATCAAAATTGATAGAAACTTATATGAAATTTTACTACAGTTTTTGATGAAAGGTAAGGACAACGAACAGTGATCAATCTCATAACTCCCATAAGCAATATAAAATAGATAGTTGGGCAAACACGGACCCCTAGACACACCAGAGGTGGGATCTGTCAACATAATCCCAATTTAAAAATGGGGGATCTGTAATGTTTAAACCTCTGGAAAAATTGTTTAACTTTATACTTAATTCTGGTGTATTCCCAAGAAGCTGGAATGAGAGCTATTTAGTATTGCTCTATAAATCTGGTAATAGGCTTGATCCTAGCAACTACAGAGGTATATCAATTACCTCAAATCTAGGAAAACTTTTCAATAGAATAATCCATACTAGGCTACTTGAATTTGTAAACTCTATGTCACTGATAAGCGAACATCAAATTGGTTTCAAAGAAAATTGTAGAACATCAGACTACTTGTTCTCTATATATATATTTGACCATTACAAAAACTAAAAAGTATATGCGCGGCTTTTATTGATCTTAGAAAAGCACTTGACACTGTATAGAGATTAATCTAATATTTTCCAAAAATTGTTTAATATTCTATTTTTCATGTATAGCAACACAATGAGTAGAATCAAATTTTCTGATGGTTTAAGTGATGTATTCAATTCTGAATGTGGTGTCAAACAAGGGGATGTCTTAAGCCCCATTCTCTTAAATGTATTTATTGATAGTATTGTCAATGACTTGAAAAATGGAGAATGTGATTCTGAAAGCAAAGGTGGTTTACAAAACAGCCTTGATATTCTCAGTAACTATTGTTCAAACTGGAAACTGCAAGTTAATGTAGATAAATCAAAAGTTTTGATATTTAACTCAAATGGCAAACCTCAAGGGAATGTATTTACTATTAATGGCAATACAATACAAATTGTACCAAAAATACTGCTATCTAGGTGTTATGATGAAATGTAATGGGAGGTTTAACCTAGCAACAGCTTTGCTTATTGAAAAAGTCAGAAAAACATGTTTTAAAATGAAAAGAATTATTGGTATTGATAACCCATGTAAACTTTTAGAAAAACTTGTTGATGCTATTGTACTTTCAGTTCTTCTTTATTGTAGTGAAATATGGGAAGTATCTCTCTCATTCAAAGATATTTCAAATATAGAAAAATGTCACCTATAATTTATTAAAGATATCCCCGGAGTGCACTGCAAAACATTCAATGCTGGTTGTCTAGCAGAACTCAATAGACTACCACTTTGGTCCAAAATTTCATTCTCAAGTATTAAATATTGGAATCATCTGATAACGTCTGATTGTTTGGCTTTTAAACTTTACCAATTCACAAGTGATTACAATACTTGGACTAGGAAAATATTTTCTATTCTAGATAATATGCGATTTTCAAACATTACAAAATATAAAGATTCAATTCAACACCTTTAACCAAACATAATACAAAGAATCATTGACCAGTGCACTCAGGAGCAATCATCAAAAATCTTTGGTAAAAAATCTTGAATTTTATATAAAAAAAAAATTATACACAAGAAAAAGAAGTCCATATGTTGATTTCCCCAGAAAAAGATCTGAGAGATCCTCTCTTAATAGAATTAGATTGAGTGCACATAAACTTGCAATAGAAAGTGGTAGATATAATTCCACATCAATGAATGAAAGATGTTGTAATGCTTGCAATACTGGTGTGATTGAGGATGAAATTCATTTTCTTTTTCAATGTAATTCTTATTCCAAGCTAAGAAACACCTACCTTAGAAACATTTATAATATAACACAGAAAAATATTACTCTGGACAATGAAAGATTGATGTTACAAATACATTCTAACAGGGATATACATAAAGTCTTTAAAATTACTATGAAATTTATTAAAGACTGTTTTGAATACAGAAGTCAATTACTTATGACTACATAAAAAGTATATAAATATTATTTAATGATGTTCAATGGGCCTTTGCCATTTATTGTAATTGTGTTTGTGCTAATAACTATTTGTATTTTTGTATTGAATTCCATATGAATTTGATATCTTATCAGTCACAGCAGGAGTTCCTCAAGGTTCTATTTTAGGTCCTCTTTTATTTTTATTATACATATATGACCTTCCATATCATGTAATTATTAGTAGTACAGAAATCATAAGTTATTTGCAGAAACTAGTGCCTGTGTTTACATTGTATAATTTTCCACTTGTATATTTTCCGTTTGTAATGTTAAATTTTTCATTTGTATTCTGTAATGTATCCGAGGGATTGTTTAAATTGGTTTGTTATAAAAGATTTCATGTCAGGCTTTTATGGAATTTTATTGCTGCCATGTACTCCATCTTACATCAAATCAGTAATGCAAGAATGTAGTACATGTATTTTAGAAGAGAGATAACAAAATTAAGATATTAAGGAGGAATACTACTTTGTCACATGGCTAACTTCCTTATTAGCAATACATGCATGTTCCATTTTAATGGCCAGGTTGGGTAGCCCAGTAGGTTTATGTGTCAGCTGCTGATCTGTTGTTCATGCGTTCGAGTCTAGCAGGGATTTTAATTTATTTTTTTAAAAATTACTTTCCACTAAAACAGCAATTTCTTTAATAATGTGGTATAAATTTGAAACTTCACAATTTCAAAATATTATTGTACATATCCTCCACACCATATTTCTCTGGTGTGTCATTCATCCTTAAATCTCCATTTCAGAGTGTGAAGTAGTAATCTTCTGAATAATTTATTTCTTCTGTGCATTGACATCAAGGATAATGTCAGTTGTCACCAAACTTTAGAAATGTTATGGAAAAGAAATATAGGAAACTCTGAATCCCCAAAACATATATCTATTTATAGATTCTATATATTTAATTATTATTTATCAAATCTTATATGATCCCGTGGGGATCCGGGTTAGAATAGGTCCTCAGTACCCCCTTGCTTGTCGTAAGAGGCGACTAAATAGGGCGGTCCTTCTGATGAGACCACAAAAACCGAGGTCCCATGTCACAGCAGGTGTGGCAAGATAAAGATCCCTCCCTGCTCAATGGCCACAAGCGCCAAGCATAGGCCTATAAATTTTGCAGCCCTTCACCGGCAGTGGTGACGTCTCCATATGAGTGGAATATTCTCGAGAGGGACGTTAAACAATATTCAATCAAATCTTTTATGTATTACCCATATAGAGCTGTAATCATTGGTATCTCGACGTTAAAATATTGTTGTCGAGCAAATACGAGTCCAAATCCATTTTTGAAAAAGGATATCAACACTCTAAGAAAACTTTAATATTACACTGGTACTTTCGGTCAAATTCAACACCAGCCTGCATGTAATCACATTATGTATATCCGCTGAAATGTTGAATATTAAATTGATAATATTTTTGGAAAAATATCCTTGTTAAAAAGAAACTTCAAAAACATTAAGTAGGTTGTAACATTTATGTTTGCCATCGTTCCTTTCATACCTCTGCCTGTTCACAAATGCACATATGAAAGAGGTCGCAGACTTGAGAGATAGCTTTTTTTGTAGGGGGGGTGAGGGTTGGGGGGGGGGGGGGGTGGGGGGGGGGGGGGGGGTAAATTTGCTACTTTCCATATTACCCATTTTATAACTGTATACTATAGTGATAATTTTATCAAACTTCTCGTATTTTATTCTAATGTCAGGACTGTTTGTGTCTTTCATAAACTGCAATAAATGCTATAAGCTATTTGGAAAAAAAGCGGTAAAAAGTGATAAATAACTTGCAAGGAATTCACTTATTATTTCAGTGGGTATTGAAGATCAGATTCTGCATATCAATATATATTTCAATGTGAAGATTTACCATTACGAGTCTAACAAATAGACAGGATTTGAAAAACGTTCCACGTACTTTGTACACACTAAGAGGAAGAATATAAGAGGATTGATATTCAGAATGAAATTTAATAAATCACAATATAACAATTCATCAGGAACGCTTCCTAGTATATCTTGTCCCCATTGTCCTAGGGAAAACTCTGTTGTACCACAGGAAAGACATACCAATTGCCAGGGCCAGCCTGCAAAGATATAAGAAAAGTTTTGTACATTCTACAATTATCACAAAAACAAGAGGTCCGTGAGTCACAATTTTAAAGGGGCATGGACACGATTTGAGCTGAAATTTTTTAAATAAATTTTATTTTTCCATTTTTAATGTTTAGAATGCTTAACTAGGATATTTGTAATGGTCAGCAAAAATTTGAAGGTTAGTTGCCAAGGTAAATGGGAGATACAGAGCTCACAATTCTTTGTTATGAAACAAGGTTAAATATACCAGTAAAAGTTTAAAAAAAACAGATTTTTCAATTTATATTTAATTCGTAATACAATTAAATACTTTCTAGTGTTTAGCACATCTCATTTTGTTTTAAACATGCTATTTTCTATTAAGTATTCTATATGTAAACAAAAACATGGTATAAGCCTTCTTTACATAACAAATAACTGTGAGTGCTGTATCTCACTTGCAACTCAAAAACTGATGTTCGAATATTGGTTGACCATTAGAAATACTTAAGTTAAGCAGTGTAAACAATAAAATTTGAATTGTTTTTAGCTCAAATCGTGTCCATGCCCCTTTAACATCCCTGTCACCTTGTGCTTTAAGATTGAGACTTGATAAAAGAGAAATCAGATATGAAATCACTTATTTGTGGTACCACACTGAGTTAAACACCATGACAGGAACAGAACCCAAATTTGATGAGGGTGAATGCAAAACTTTGAAACCCCTACTCCAAAGAATTGCACTGTGCTATCAAAGTGCTTAAAATTAGTCTCATGTTTCTGGAGAATAAGTCAAAAAGCGATCAGATGGACAGATGTCCATCCATATGTTGAGGCAAGATAATGTCTTCTATCAATAGCTTTGTTATGTAACATTAATATGTATTAATATATTTATCATTCACTGAAAACTTGAGACATGTTTTCAATTTTTAATATTTACATTCACAAATGTTTTGTCGGTAATAAATCTACACAGTTTTCTTTATATTTTATTTCTTAGTAAAAGCACGGACCGATACCCTTGTAAGTAGACATAAAAACCTGTATTTACATCTACAAAAATAAAACAGTTAAATTTGTAAGGAATACATGACTAGTTTGATTGTTATTATGGGGGAGATAAAACAGATGATAACATAAGGTTGTTCAGGGCCCATCCTCCGAATGTCTGAGTACGATAAAGCTCTCCAGATTAAGTGTACCCAGACATTCAGAGAACCTGTCAGATAGTATCTGCATTATCCGCTTTACTGATTATGCAAATCACCTGCCTCCATCGTTTTTTTTATACCTCCAAACAACATGAACATGCATTCCTTAAATACTCTCTTGTCCCCAGCATTGTAATTGACCACATTCACTTACCATGTAAGTATGTACTCCATATGTCTGTTATTGAACCTTAGATTAGTCTGTCCTCCCAGAGGTCCACCATCTACACTGCTTTCTAGTGATGAAAAATAAATCAACAACTTCAACACACATCAATATATACCGAGTTTCAGCTTCCTAAATTTTCAGTCCTCTTGGCGATACTGAGTTTGATGATATTGTTTTTTCATCCAATTCCAGTATCATTGTTTATATTGATCAATGTTTTTAACATTTTATTTACCATGCCAACCACAGGTTCTCCAAAAGTCTGAGTACCTTTAATATGTACATGTATATATCATACATATCAAGGGTACCCAGATGTTCGGAGGGCCTGTGGAACTAACTTTTTGCCTTTTGAACTGCCTAGGGGGCATGATTAATATATTAGCCTAAAGGCTTGGTTCCCAATTGTTTTACAATACAATGTCTATGTATATTGTAAAATGTTGACAATCACACATGAGTTTCAACTAACAGAGAGCCTCTAATACATTAAGTAAAGTTATAAAAATGTATCTACATACTGCAGAAAAAGAATTAACAAAGTTTATTACAAATTTTAGAATATTCAAATGATGACGTGTTTTTGTCCAAAATTTGTCCTAAACTTTCTATTGCATAACTAAACAGTGTGTAAAATGGTGCTTCTTACTTAGATCACAATCTATAAATACTGGATCAGTTCCCAAAAAGCTGGAAATCACTTGTATATCTCTGGAACTGAAGAATCTAGAGTTGTGTGGATCCTGAATGGGGTTTACATCCATAGGATTTCTCTAAAATAAAAAAACAACAAAATTACATTTTCTTTTCAAATCCTAAAATTTGCAAATTTTTGTCATTTCAATGTCTTATTTAAATTCTTACATCTTCATCAAGGAGGTGTGCTACACCAGAGAAATTTGATGTAGATGAAAAGTGGAGGATATGTACAAAAATATTTTGAAGTTTTCAAATTTACTTTATTTTGTCAAAAAATACAGTTTTAGTAGAAGGTAATCTGAAAAAAATTTAAAACCCCTGCTGCACTCGAACCTGAGACCTGCAGGTCAGCAGTCGGTATTCTAACCTACTGAGCTACTCTGCTAGGTATTTAAATGGAAAAGGAAAAGTCAAATATTGCTGATATAGATTTTTTCATCCATGTTTTTAAAGGAAGTCAGCCATTATGACGATGTAGAGTACTACCTTAAACTCTTTTATTCAGTGATACATGAAGTCTATAGAATCCAAATATTTTAGAAAATCATATCAGATTTCTATTTTAAACTTTGATTTTGGGATGGGAAACGTACAAAGATCTTTTAACGAGTTTCAGCTCTCATGTGATAAAATGTATTAGACAATGCAACAAATATGCTTGAACTTTTCCTCATTTAATAAGAATTAAAAAATATACGTCTTCACTAACATTTTCTTTGTTTCTCAGCATCCCAGATATTCTGACATTTCCAGTTATCTGCCCTTCTTTTCTTGTATCTGGATCCATCCATGCCCTTGGTACCCATCCTCGATTTACTAATACTTCACGGCTACAAAAAAAATAAAATACATCACAGGCATCACACCATTATTAATGAGATAATACAAACAATGATACTCATTTGGACATACATGTACTTATTCCTTATTAACTTGCTATCACATTTGGTATTAATGTATGCTTGTCAGATAAAACTATATAATACTATACATACCCAGTGTCCTTCATTTTAAATGGAGTGACAATTAACACACCATGGTTGGCTTTGAATCCCTCGGGAGTCAGTTCAGGCTGGAAATTTGGCCGAAACCCAACCATCGACTCTCGTTTGTGGTCAAATTCTCCTTCTAACCATACTGGGGTATATTCCAAATCTTTCAAATTTTTTGAAGGCATTCTATTTTGCAAAAATATTGAGTGTCTAATCTTTTATATATTAGACAGTGAAAAATGCATGAATAAGACTAATATCATATGAGCATGTATTTCAGCAGGGTTCAAATTTCATCGCTTTTTGTGTTGAAGCAAGGGTGCTAATATATAATTTTCTATTCATTATGGAATTCTCTATTCATGCATTACTGTACATGACATAAGTGCTAATTCATTTCAATTGTGTATAAATTCTGGTTGCTCTAAATCTGACATACATTTAGAATAAGTATACATGATGAGTTGTACATCTTTCTGTTTTACTTTCGGTATTCAAACTCATTAACTAAAGATGTAGAATAAAGTGTCAGAATTATAGTAGTAAGATTTGTGTAAGCAGGTACTGCAAACGGTGTATCGGAAATTTTGCAAGACTCTGCTATATGGTGCATTGTTGTAAATTGATATGCATGAAGACACTTTCACATTGTACTAATATCATAAGCAACAGAAAATATTAAAAGAACATTATCTCATGAGTTTGTACTCTCGTAAAACCTGATCTACAGAAATTAATATATGTAATATGCTTGCAGACTGAAGATGTAAATTGTTAAATCATGTACTTTAAGATAACTAACATACAGATCTGCAAGGGGCACTGGCTCTGCACCTGCTCTCTCATCAATGATGCTTAAAAGATTCAGCTTCCACTTTCTTCTCTCGTACTGCCAATATGCCAGTCCATAAGCTGTTATGGGAAACATCTATAAAAAAAATATTGACTAATAAATGCTTTATTCATTTGTTCTTCACCAAACAATAACAGGTGTGCTTGCAATATCTCTATGACATTTATCTTTTAATTAACATGTTTACTGATATCAATGATATTTTGGCATTCTGGTAAACTGCTAAAGACACATATTACACCAGTTATCACTTCTGAATTAAAACCATGAAAAGGTTCAATATGAAGAATTTGCTCTATATTTTTACTTACTGCCAAGATAAATTTGGAAATTGTGCCAAGTTCATCTGTTTTGACCTCCGGTGTGGACATTGTTTTGAATTTGATGGGGGGTGACTTCTTTGAGGACATTTGAGATCGAGTTGCCATCTGCCTCCTTGGAATTTTCATTTGACATTTAACACGGTTAAAAATTATTTCTAATCTGCTGTTCCATCCTTTACAGCATTGATGGCAATGTGGAGAAAAGCCCTATATAGTACACAAAATAATATTAAAGCAAAACTTAATACTCATAATGAATTCCACAGGTCACTAGCCATAACCCAAGAATATTGATATTCTCTAATGTTCATCAATAATATCCTGTGTATCCTTGGCTAGCAAAGATAAATCATTTTACATTTTCAAAGTGTGTACTCTAACATGCACATTACACATTTAATTCAAGGGAAAACAAAAACATTTGATTTTGGCATACACAAAATATGTTGATATGAGCTATATCATTGCTTTCAAATATATACTTTATTATAATCCATTGTCAAAATCCTTTCAAATTTGTTATTCCCAACACATGAATAGTACATTATTTAGAAGAGAGAGAGAAAAACTCCAAAACAACTAGCCCATGTCTGTCAAAACATTGCCTCAGAGCAGACATGCAGATGTTTGAACAAATAAATGTATGTTTTTACATATATTTTGTATTATATTTGGTGCAATGCCATCTTGTTGATTGTGATCATTCTCCAGAAAAAAACAAAAAAAAAAAACAACAAAAATATAACTTCAGTGGCATAAAATCAGTAGTTTCCTAATCAATGACCTTAATTAATTTAACGACGATTACAAACAAGTTATTCAGCTTATAGTGAATGGCCTACATTAATGCTTTATGTCGGTTTCTGTAATTTATTTATGGGAGTATCAATAAAGAAATTTAATTCCTCTAGTCTACAGGTTCAAGTTATCACTTAATCATAATGAAAATATTTGATTAGGGGCCTAAGTCTCATTGATAATGTACATATAGCCAACTGAATTGACAGAACTTCAACTTTGAATTACTATTAGATAAAATGGACCTCCTTCGTAATTTTTTTTTTTTTTTCTGTTTCGTTGTATTTCGGTTCGTTTCGCATTTTATAAGTACCCAGTTGTCTCCGGATAGAGGAAATTCTGGAAGATTTAAGAAAATCATGCAAATCATTTTTCTAAGTTGTAAAACAAACAATATTAACATAATTATTATTCTTATATTACCATTGAAAATAAATTCCTGGACATTTTGTATGAATATGATCTTTCGATATTTCATAAGGTGTAAAGCTCTTCTTTATAAGGAAACCACATTTAGTCTTCCCAGTGCCTTCGATTTTGTTGCTTTCGTCGATTGGATGATATAGGCCTTACAACCAATCATTTTCCGTCTAACATTGAGACTAGTATCAGGAACGATAACTCAGATTACTGACCTTGATACCTGAGCCAAGTTCTGACTTTCACGAAAAGTAAGTTCAATCTAGACTAACGCATCAAATTAACAAGTAGTGTTTGTGTCGGAGTTTGTATTCAGTGCCTCATACACCATTTGAAATAAAATATATGTTGCAAACAGCATCCAATCATTTGTGTCGAGGTGTAGGAATTTTACTAGTTAGCAAACTCATCACAAGAAATCTGTAATTTAGTCTGTAACAGTCTGTGTAACTTGTGTTAAAGTCACAGTCACAGTAAAGGGTTAAATTGTTACTAAATTACATGATAATGCCAGTGAAATTTTTCCATTGAATTCAAAATTCAAAATTTTGTGACACTGAATAATTTTTCAATTTCAATTTATTTATTGACTCACCTGGCCATGTTGGCCTACAATCATGTTACACAATATGAGATATATGGACAATAAACTAAATACTAACAGTTCATTTACATATATGTAAATACTAGTATCTATATTTGCCATTTATCTGTGATTAGTGATGAAATGATTGTCATCGATTCTATTTTTCATAATCGATTGTTGTATGTACACTAATTAATATCTTATCCGAGATTCATCTGACTGTTAATCCTGCTTTTATATCGAGACGTGTGTATGCTGCACATATCCATAAAACTAAATAGAAATAACCCCAAAAATAATAAACGTTTATTAACTACATGTAAATACCGATTATATTGATCATTGATCGAAACAGTTCTTCCGATAATATGACTGATTATCGATTATGAAATCTTACCGATTTTTCAACACTACCTGTGATATTGGACTATTTATCAACCATTTTCTTAACAAATAACAGTAAAATATCAGAAAATAAATTCATACCCAAATGAATTTGGTATACTCTCTGAATTACAGACCAAATTACAGATTCCTATGTGTTGCTTATATCCAACCTCTGATAATCATTCTTGGTTTATCTCTTTTCAAAATGCCATTCTCGCATATTTCTGGGATATTAGGTATATATATGGTGTGACCGTTGGACCGAGCGAAGTATGAAATGGTCATTGGCATGTCCCAAGTGATAATCATAATTCATTTAAGTATGGTAATTTATAATTTATTAAAAAATATATATTATTTTTGAAATTCCCTTGTGCTAAATGCCCAGTAACATCTAAATATTAAAGGGGGGATATATGAGCAGAGAATAAGTACAGGATTGGCCTATTCATTTTATGCGGGGATTATAATGCCAAATGACATAAATCATGCATTGTAACGTCACATTTAGCCTTGCCGTTTTTCTTCTTCTTTCAAATCAAGCAATTATAAACAACAACAAATACATCCCTTTAACAATTTAAAAGACAGCTAAAACTATAAAAATTAACAAACAAATGTAAAAAAGTGATCTTGAGTAAATATTTCGTTACTATATTTTTATTTAAAGAAACTCATGAACTCGTTCATCTATTTAGTCATATTATACATTTATTGCATGATAGTGAGGGAGACATGAAGATTTATTCACTCAAGAAAAATCATATTCCCCGAGGGCAACGCCCTCGGGGAATATGATTTTTCTTGGGTGAATAAATCTTCATATCTCCCGAACATTCATGCAATAGATTGTTTATTATACCGAAAGAAAGCAAGACCACAAAATTGTATTTGAGATTGGAGTTTACTCATCTATACATCGTACATGTATGTAGCTGAGATCGCCCTAACAGTAACATCGCGCCGTCAACGTATATATAGAAGGTACAAACAGCGAAACACAGTGATGTGATAACCAGTTTTTGTTTTTCCATTTTCCTTGAATGCTGATTTACTTGCATGATTTTATATCAACCAAAATCAGACGATTTTAAAACGACCCGCATATTTTGTGCCTTACGAACTATGAAAGTAGAATGACTTGGACTTATTGTGACGTCATAATACACTTCGTCTACTTTGACGTTAAATTTATGGAAAATGCATGAAACTGCCCAAGGGAAAATTTGATAGGGAGATATGATGTTTGAGAGGGAGATATGAAGTTTTGTCTTCCCTAGCACGTGACTGTCTAGACCAATCAGATTACGCGTTGCATAGAATTCTCATACTGAGGTATTAATACTATTTTTCTATTCAATGATCTGCTACAAACTATTACAATAATGATTATACCATTTATTTTAATGAAATTTAGTGTTTGAATTACAAATTGAATGTTGGGGTCTTGTATTTTTGGCATTCAAAATTAAAACACGAATAACTGTTGTAGCGACTATTGAACAAAAAAATGGCAGTGCCCATGTGGATCACAAAATTTTCAGTGAACGTATATGTAGAAATTTTCTTTATTCTTTTGCTGATTTTGGCTTTTTTTTCTTTCACATCCGTGTTACTGTTAGAGCCTTGCTTCACTCGGTATTAATTGTGAAAAATCAATCAACATCTGCAAATATTTTCAAAAAATTATCTATCAAGTATCTAAATTCATTCATACTTATAGTCTGATAAGTTTCACCAGGTTTAGAATTTCTTGCCAGAAGTTCAGTATTGAAAATTCAGGGGTGTGATTTTTCCTCATTTCAGAGGAAATCCTGATTGGCTCAATTTTCGAAAAAATGAAACACTCTAGGTTTGATCTAAAGTGACAGAAAATTATATTTTTCCAAGTAAGGTGAAGGGTTTTCCTCCCTTTTTGACTGGTTTTCCTCTGATTTCTGAGGAATTCAGCCACATCCCTGAAAAACGTAGACAGAAATAAAACTGTTCATCTTATGATATGTGTACACTAGCTCAGGAGGTGTCACTGGGTGAGACAGTGCATTTTCAGCTGTGCTGGGACAAGTTTAATGTTGAAAGACAAGAATTAGTAAATGAAGAATGTAGCAACTTTCATAGGTTACAACAGTTGAATTGATACTTCAAATCCCAGAATTCTAAATGTTTGCACTTGTACTCTGACTAATGCATGTTTATTACACCCCCCCCCCCCCCCCCCCCCCCCCCCATTATGTCTGGTACAAGGCGTCGACACAGGCTTGTTTATATATATATAAATCAACAAAGATTTGTGATAAGTGTTCTTTATGCACAGAAGACCATTAGTTGGCAATAAATTATTGTACGGTATTAGTACTCTATTATAAACATGGTAAGGAAAATTGATTTAACAGTACATTGTATATTCTATGTAAATTAAGATGTGTCTTTTTGTATTTAGGGTACCAGAAGCAGGTGCCTGACTTGCATAGAAAAATGTCATACCCTCATATGAGAAAAGTAGGCACAGGCCTCACTGGAATGCTGAAAGAGGAGCACCCTCACAGGAGATTAAAACTTTTATATGAGAAAATTTTAAAGACACTTGCTGTGATTCCATCAGAGAGTGTGTACCGTCAGCATTCAGAGCCAATGTATCGTCAAAAGCTCGCCTTAGTTACATCAGTGGAAGATGTTAAAAAGCTGGAACAGCAGCTGGGGGACCAGCATATTGAAGAATCGTTAGAATCAGCTGAGAGGGAGCTGTTTTTGACAAGGAACATGTTACAATGGAAAGCGTGGGAACCTTTGGTGGGAGAGGCACCTAAAAATCAATGGACATGGCCACCAAACTAATAACTAGTCTATATGCTGTTAAAATGTACTTGAGTTATTGCATTTTATTGTAAAAAAAAAAAATGTATATAAATGATGCTGAAAATAATTTTGGTTTCCTTATTTTGACTGCCATTACCGTTCTGAATTATACATGTATACAAAAAGTTTTATGGGTTTTTTAATTTATGTTGGTCTTTAGGTGGGATGTTTGTGGTAGTACTGTCTGTAGACAATTAGTGAAGAATTTTTCTCCTCAAGTTTTGATATTTAGCTTTGGATACTTGTACCAATTGGTCATCATCATGTTTTGTCTGCCAAATGTCTCTCCATCATAAAGTAATGGCCTACTCCTAAAAGCAGAAAAAACATCTATCAATTTCATTTTACCACTCATACTTATTATGCCCCCCTTCAAAGAAGAGGGGCATATTGCTTTTCACCTGTCAGTTACTAATACATAATGTACTTTCAATAGGCCGGAGGGGGGGAGGGGTGTCTTAGGCCCTCAGAGGCTCTTGGGTAGATGGTACAAAATCCTGCATTATGAGCATTTCCTGGCACTTCTTTTTCACTTTTTAATTGTCTGCTTCTTAAACAAAACTTTCAAGTTGCATATACTGATGAAAGTATCGTAAATGTATATCAGTATTTCATCTTATTTATCCTAGAATTAAATGATATTCTGGGGTTAATAATTTGAATGATGCAATTTTACATGTAAGTATCCACCTTTCATATCATTTTGACTCAAAAAGTCTCGTTAAAATTGATAACTTCATTTTTTGGTCTGCAAAAAAAAATGGGGGGGGGGGGACCAGCAGGGTTCGGACCCCCCCCCCCCCCCCCCCCCCATCTGGATCAGCCCTTAGCAGTGGCGGGTGTAAGGGGGGGGGGGCGCCGGTTGCGCCCCCCCCCCCCCTAAAATTTTCAATTTTGGGTAAATCGTGGTACATGTATCTTGTTTAGAAAAATGTACTAAATGATTAAAGAAGCAATTTCTTCCACTCCCGGAAAAATAAATGACAAAATCTTTTGATTTCTTGAATTAATTTTTTGGGAAAACTTAATTTTTTTTCCAAAAACCCTTAAAATTTGTGTCATTTTATTAATTTCACCTTATTAAAAATGATAGAAAATAGTACAAATGACAACATGGGAGACATATTTCAAGCCCTATAAAATCTGTTTCATATGACCTTTAATCCAAAGGCGTCGTGCGCATCTCGTGTCGATGCAAGTGTAAAGAAGATCGTTTAAGATTTCTAGTAGGGTTTCAAGAATATTGTCGAAAATCGAGGTATGGAATTTGTTGGTCAGAGGCAGGTAATGGTGTTGGTAATATATACATAAAATGTTAGTCAATGTCAAAAAATATTTCACTCATATGGAGAAGTCATCATTGCCGGTGAAGGACTGCAAAATTTTGGCCTATGCTCGGCGCTTACGGCCTTTAAGCAGGGAGGGATCTTTATCGTACCATATATGCTGCGACACGGGGCCTTAGTTTTTGCGGACACATCCGAAAGACCACCCCATTTAGTCGCCTTCTACAAGTAAGGCCTACGCCTACCGAGGACCTATTCTAATCCGGATCCACACGGGATTCTTGATTGGTGCTGATGATACATGTATTAACACATGTGTTTTGTAGGCTTGTAAGTTCTTTGAATCTGCAATAGTCCATTTTGGAATATTCTTAAGTGTATTAGGTCGAAAAAGATTAATTAAAAATGTTAGATAAATCATAGTTGAGGACTTCTAACGTTAAGCAATGGTATAATCTAACAAAGTTTAGATTTTTTTTGGTGTCCTGATTGTGTCCTTAAAAACGTGTTTTTCTCCTGTAGAATCATCAATAATCAACATTGGACTTTGGACTGCTAGGTAATTTTTGATATCTGTAATAATTAAGATCACCACAAAGTAGAGTAGGATCAACGCCATTTAGTTCGTCAAATAGATCAAAGACATAAAACACGAGACTTCTTTATCTCTCAAACGATGTCTAGGACAAATAAATTCGATAATGAAATTTTTATTAGAACCAAATGTGATGAACTTAATTGATCACATACAAGGTACGAAGTTGAATTCCTTAGATAATTTGTCATCATCCTGTACCAAGGTCATAAGCCAAAGTCAAGATCACTAACTAATACGGACCGAGGCCAATGGTAAAAAAAAAAAGAAGATGAGAAGTATTTTGACACATTAAAACAAAAGTGCTTAACCATCTATCTATTATAGTCGGTTAAAAAGCTCTACAGAGCTTGTGTTTTGATTATGTTCAGGGCCGTAAATTACATGGAGGCGGAGGAGGCAGCTGCCTCCTCCAACTTTTGAGCCAAAAAAAATTAAAATTTAAAGTTCATTAGAATTTATGTTGTTTCCAATAACTAAGAACATGATACCTCCCTTAAAAAGCATTCCAAATCTTTCTTTTAGAATGAGTTAGTCAAGTAACATCTTAGAAGGCCCTAGAATCAAGGATTTTGCACGAAACGTGTTCAGTGTGCACAAAATGTGCTCAGCGTCTGGGGGCCTGGGCGGCCCCCAGACCCCCGCCTAATTTCCTGCCTCCTCCAAATTGAAGGTTATTTTACGGCCCTGATGTTGAATGTACATAGTGCCGACTTTAAATAAAATTTACTATCCTTCTGTGTTAGCAAACCAGAAGTGATAAAAAAATTAGATTTGGTTACACGAGGAATAAATATTGGTTCCAGCTGTAAAAGCTTGCTTGCAACATTGTCTTGGTTTTTAAGGCTCATTATTACAAATGTATTTTATTAAACGAACTTGGCATTAATTTCACATCTGGTAATCCAACTTATACTCCAAATTCCCTTTCAGAATACGAATTTCTTCAAAATCATGATTCAGTTTTAAACATATTCAATATACCTGTCAATGGGACAAGTGAATATGAGTTGCCATATACTGAATTCCACCCCCCCCCCCACCCCCCAAAAAAAAACCCTTGAGATACATTTCTGGATCACTGCAGTAAATGTTTTGCGTAGACACTGTCTTTGTTCCTCAACTTCATTAACTACTTTGAAGGAGAAACTTCAGACGTACTGTACCACAACATATGCGAGAAGTGGTGTGAATAAAATGTGGATTCTAAAAATTTCAAACTTTTAATACATTTGAAATCACAAAACTTTCCCAAACTCTACGGCATCAAAACGTATAACTTTTTAAAAATACTTTATAAGACCATTCCTTAGGAGAAATTAAATACTTCGATTTTTGGCATCATAGACAGCGCTTTTTTTATTATTAAAATGGAACACAGAAATATTGAAATACTTTGTTAAACACTACTTTTATTCTACGCACAAGTACTCTGGAGTTGATATTAGAAAGATGCTAGAGTCCCTCATTGACAATATCTACGTGGTCTTTGTTGATGAAATCTTCCAACAGTCCATTGGAATTCCCTTGGGCACGAATTTTGCTCCTTTTTATTAGCCGACCTCTTGTTTTTATATTCTATTACGCAAAATTTATTGAAAAGCTTCTACATGAGAAAACAATCTCTTGCTGTGGCCTTCATTTCGGCATTTAAATACATCGACGACGTTTTATTTATCAAAAAAAAAAAAAAAATCATTTTCATTCATACGTTGATTCGATATATCCTAGTGAACTCGAAATAAAAGACACCACAGACTCTTCCATATCTGCTTCATATTGGATATTCTATTGAACATAGATGTGAACGGCAAACAGACAACTCATCTGTAGGCCAAATGGGATTACTTTAGCTTCCCCATCGTCAATTTCCCATAATTATGTAGCATTATTCCATTGTCACCTGCATATGGCGTTTATCTCTCTCAACTGATTCGATACGCGAGAGCATGTTCTGCGTTTGATCAATTTGTAAATAGAAACAGGATACTGACAAATGATTTAATGTTACAGAAGTTTCAATAGTTTCGTTTGAATTCAGCATTTTGCAAATTCTATGGTCGTTACAACCTGTGGTTGGGTAAAATGCTGTCTGACGTGTTTCATACCAATTATTAGGCTGTTCTTAATACACCGATTTTGACTACGGATTACTCCGTTTACCTGATTAAGATATAGGGCTGCACGGCAGGTGTGACCGATCTACAGGGGATGCTTACTCTCCCTAAACACCTGGCCTGGAGGTTATAAAACTTTTTGAGCACATTCTCACTCAGACTCAAACTATGTTCTCTGAATCGTACTCATACTCAAAAGTGAAGGTTATAAAGATTTTATGAAATCATTCTCACACTCAAATGGAGTACATGCTCAAGATTTTTCGAGTATGTTTCGAAGCTTGCTCAGAGTTATACCCAAAACAAAAATGGCTGAGTTTGAGTATGAGTACGATAAAAAAAAATTATAACCTCCAGGCCTGATCTCACCTCGTATATCCAGGGGGTCCGAGTTTGTCGAATTCTTGATTTTGTATTCCTTGTGGGAGTTATGGAATTGATCACCAGTGTTTGTTATCTTCACCTTTTCATGACAAGGAGTAATTTTAATACTGTTTGAATGAAAGCACAGTGAAATTTCAAGTTGGCATGAAAACCTTAAGACGATGCGTGTTTGTATTAGATATATCATTGATCCAGGGCAATACACATGACGAATGATTTGTGTATCTCAAAATGAAATAAATTTTTAGATATCACAATTAAGGAGATCAGCAACTTATACCATTGCAAGGAATGTACCCTTAAATGTCAAGCCTTTCGTGAAAACCTTAAATGGACTGGTTCACGAGTTTTGAAAAAAATATTTTTCATTTTTGACGTTAAACATTAAAAGTATCACTCATTTAATGTTGACAGCCAAAGTTTGACCTCCTGAATGCAAAAACAAAAGTAATAGTTTAGCCTCAACTCTTTGTTATGTATACAAAGACTCGAGTCTTTTCATGTTTACAAATAAACTAGTGAGATGTTAACTTTGTGATATAAAGCATCTTAATTTTGCACAGTCAGAAATTTGACCTTTAGATGACACATTTTACCTATAAAAGAATACTTGAAATGTGATAGATATAATAAACGGAGATCGATATTCATTTATTTTGAAAACTTCGTAAACAATAATATACCGCAATCGTTGTTTAAAAAACAAATAATAAATTCTCTAAATTGAGCTTCTGTGAAAATGCATAACCTCAATGTTTTGTGAATCACATTAGACAGTGGATTTTGATCATTAAAAGTGAAAAACAAGGTTTTATGGGAAATTGTGAAACAATCCCTTTAAGGAGCTGCGTGTATGTATTATATATATCATTAAGGGCTATACGCATGAAAGAGTGACTAGGGTACATTTTGTATCTCTCTCTCCACATTTCGGATATGACTCTTGAGAAAATCAGCTACTTATACCATTCGATGGAAGGTATCCTGAAATTTCAAGTTTCTCTTGAAACCTTAAGAAGCTGCGTATTTGTATAAGATGAAAGGTGAAGATAACGAACAGTGATCAATCTCATAACTCCTATAAGCAATACAAAATAGAGAGTTGGGCAAACACGGACCCCTGGACACACCAGAAGTGGGATCAGGTGTCTAGGAGGTGTAAGCATCCCCTGTCACACCCGCCGTGAGCCCTATATCTTGATCAGGTAAACGAAGTTATCCGTAGTCTAAATCAGTGTGCCAAGAATGACCTAACAATCGGTATCAAACACGCCAGACAGCATTTGACACTATGATAGGTTTTATTGGCAAACTAGATCGTTATAACGACCATAGAATTTGCGAAATGCTTACTTTAAACGAGACTGTTGAAACCTCTGCACCATCAACTTGTAGGTCAGTAGATTGCTTCGATTTAAAAACTGATCATACGCAGAGCAAGCTCTTGCGTATCGAATCAATTGAGAGATTTAAACACCATATGCGGGTGATAATGGAATATTACTACATGAATATGGGAAATTGACGATGTAGAAGCTGAAATCATCCCGTTTGTCATAAAATTGAGATATTAGTTTGCCGTTAATATCCATTTTCAATAAAATATTTAAGTACAGATTTGGAGTACTCTGTGGTGTCTTGTAGTTCAAGTTCATAGGACTCTGTGGTGTCTTGTAGTTGAAGATCACAGGAATATATCGATTCGACATGTGAATGAAATGATTATTGTCAACAGACAAAATTTCGTCGATGTATCTAAATGTCGAGTTGAAAGCCACAGCAACGACATTTTTTCTTCTCATGTAGAAGCTTTTGAATAAACCTTGCTTCATAAGAATATAAACACAGGTCAGCTAACGAAGAAGCACAATTCGTCCCAATGGTAATTCCAACAGACCGTTGGAAGACTTGATCACCAAAGACTATGAAGATATTGTCAATGAGGAACTCTTGCATGTTTTTTATTTCAACTTCAGAGTGTTTGTGCGTGGAATCAGAATGGTGTTTAGCAAATTTTAAGTAATTCTTTGGATAACAGCAACTGTCTATGGTGTCAAAAAGTGTTGAAAGGTCATACGTTTTGATGTTGATTTGAGAACAGGTTTGCGATTTCAAATTTACTAAAAGGTTTTGAGAATCCACATTTGATATGTATACACATCTTCTGGCATGTTTTATGGCACAGTACGTTTGACGTTCCTCCGTCGCAACTGTTAATATTTTCATGTGGAGGAAAGATTTAGTCATAAGAACGCAGATCCTTAAAGTTTTGACGAGAAATTAGAAAATACAGGATACCTTTCATTGGAATGTAAAAGAAGCCGACCTGCTTAAGCATGATATCTAAAACTTTATTGCATATTGAGATACCCAAAGCCCCCCTTTTCATATGCGTAAATCGATCACATATTCAATTAAAATACCCAGCTCCTTTTAAAGTTTTCACTAAAAACTTGATATTTTAGGGTACCTTCCTTTAAAACGATCTGAAAATTGATTGCACACAAATATACCCAAATCACTCTTTGTTATAATTTAATTTTAAATTATTATGTATAGGTATGAATTTATCATATATATAGACCTGAATTTATCATATATCGAATAGAAATACACAGCTCCTTAACATTTTTACGAAAAACTTGAAATTTCAATGTACCTTCCACAGGTCCGTATAAGTAGCTGACTTTCGTTAAGCGTAAAAATTTATTGAATATTGAGATACTCAAATCCTTCCTTGTTATATACTCCTATTCCTATATTACCCTTGATAATTATTTCGTTAATGTAAACCCGAAGTTCTTTTTTGAAAACAATAAGCGTATGTTATCAGTTTTCTCCAAAAGAACGTACAAACTCATTGTCAGGTTTACATGTATTCTATCTTGAATTGAATATTCCTATATACATGTAGTAAATAACCATCAGGCTGAAGCTAGCAGCCACTAACCAGCAGCCAATAAGCACGTAGAAGCTAGCAGCCACTAAGGAAAATCATCAAAGGACAGTCCTTTGATGATTTTCCTTAGTGGCTGCTACCTTCTACGTGCTTATTGGCTGTTGGATAGTGGTAGCTAGCTTCAACCTGGTTAAATAACCACCTACTTAAAAGGATGAAAGTTTATGTCTATTTTATATTGCAAAGTTGAAGTAGCTGGCAAAATCAAGCACGGGGTTTGGAATTTCAAAGCATATTCTGATATGAAAATACCTCCTCGCCAACTAAATACGTACGTGTACGATAAATAATTATACCCAAACCCAGTAAATGATGAGAGGAAGAAAACTATATTCTGCAGTCTTCGATTTGCATATAACTCATCTAAATTGTCACCATTTTTGTTTCAATAAATTTTAAGTAATTCCTGAGACATCCAAGAAAAATTTGAAAGTTTGACCTGTGCAATAAATATTTTTCTCGAAATCTCCTGTAGCCTGGAGACACTGAGCACTCTGTTATTTCACGTGTACGCGAATCATATAATTTGCAATACAGTGTACAAATTCATCTTACAACCATTATCTGATAATATTATCTTTAAATCGAAAAAGGTCTGCAAGAAATACACGGAATAGGTTTGCAGTTGTAACTGAAATTCTGATAGTCGAGGTCTGGGTACTCTAACCTAACTATTGAATGTCCTTTCCAGACTCCACCCAATGACGGAAGTGCTTTAACGATTAATTACGACTCCAAATAAAGTGCATCTATTAGCATTTTGAAGTAAACAAGAATATAGCACATAAATTTTAACTTGATATTCAAGTAAACAAGAATTTCATCAATGTCGTTTGTCATTGATAAGCTTTTCTAAGAAATATTAATGATCTGTCGGTCGCGAGCATTATCAAGTTAACGGTTTACTTTCTTCCTTATCAGAAGTTATAACGATCCTGTGAATCACACCTTCATGTGATGCAAGGTGTGTGAGAAAAACAAAACAAAGAAAACAAATTTGCGACACGCCAAGGTTTAGACAAGTTTCACAAATATTTACATAGCTAAACCGAAAGTAGAATGTGGTTTGATATACGAGTACTTGTTCGATCAGTATGGAGTAGTACATGTACATATAGCCTATATGTTTCCTTCTTGCAAGTTATCATGGCACACTTAGGCATTGAAAATCGCAGGTCATGATGCTTTTAGGTTATGTCATCTAAAATATATCTCGTATTTATCATTGCGGTGTACATCGAAGAACTGGACTTTTAACTGTATCAATGCGCGTAAGTTCTTCGTCCAATATTTCGGTTGGATTCACTGATTAACCACATAAATGATATGGTTATATTTTATCATATACTATTACTTACTTACTTAATCCTCTTCGTGCTAGGAAGCACATAAGACCTTCACTGAGGATCGCCATCTCTGTCTGTCTGCTGCCATGTTCTGAATCCGGCCCCAAGTCCATCCACACTCCTTCATCTCTTTCTCTACTGATCGCCGCCATGTTTCCTTTGGTCTCCCTTATTTACTATTAATCCCCGTAATTGAATTTTGAAGTCACAAAAGATACTTATTGAAATGAAAACTTACGAAATATAGTCTTTGGTGATTTGGTCTTCTAACAGTCTATTTGAATTCCCATGGACACAAATTGTGCTACTTTATTAGCTGAACTGTATTCTTGCGAGGCAGACTTTATTCAAAAGTTTCTACATGAGGAAAAAATAGATATATTGCTGTGGCTTCAACTCAATATATATGAAAATGAATATATTAATGACTTTTTCTCTATTAATACTATTCATTTTTACTTATATGTCGATTCGATATCCCAATGAACTCGAAATTAAAGACACCATATAGTCTTCCACATCGCTTTATACCTGAATATTTTATTGAGAATAGGTGTTAACGACAAACTAACAACTCAACTTTATGACAGATTTCAGCTTCTCCATCGTCAACTTCCTACATCTATGTCACCTGCATACGATGTTTCGATACGCACCAGCATGCTTTGCGTATGATAAGCTTTTAAAAAAAAATCGAGGTAGGCTATAGACAATTAAGGTGATGTTAAAGGGGTTTCAATAGTCTCGTTTAAAGCTAGCATTTCGCTAATTCTATGGTCGTTATAATGATCTAATTTACAAATACAACCTGTCATTAGGTTGAACGCTGTCTAAGGTTATTCATTTCAATTGTTAGGCCATTTTGACAATTGGATTTTAATTACAGATTACTCCGTTAACCTGATCAAGATATAGGGCTCACGACAGGTATGACCAGTAAACTTACTCCTCTTAGGTACTTGATTTCACCCCGTGTGCATCCCATGTTGTAGAGTGAGCGTGATGATGATCGTTTATGCTTTCCAGTTGCGTTTATTAAGGAATTGTTGAACATTTCCGTATGGAGCAGATAATGGTGTTCCTAGTATACTGAAGAATAATTTAAATTCGTGGGGGCCAATTTTCGTGGATTGCTGAATTTATACGGGTTCGTGGGGACGTAATTTCGTGGATTTATATATTTGTAAGAAAGATAACTCAAGCCAAAAAAAAAAAGTTTTCTTTATTCGTTGAGGATGTAAATTCGTGGGTGAAGGGTACCCACGAATTCCACGAAAATTGAGCCACCACGAATCCTAATGATTCCACAGTATGCATAAAGTGTTGGCCAATGTCATAAAACGGGACCAGTCTCACTTCGATATGTGCTGATGATATTCGTATACTTGTAAGTTCTTTGAATCTGTAATCGTCCATTTTGAGACGTTTATTGATGCATTGGGTAGAAGAAAGTTAAACATTTCGTTACATTGAGTTTTAAGAATAACTGGAAATGATCAAATACATCGTGGTCGAAGCCTTTGATATTTTATGCTTGACTTCAAATGTAAACCTTTCATCGGAAACAATGGTTTAATCCTGCAAAATTTTGATTTTTAGTGTCTTTACTGTGGAATTCGAATATACCTTCGGTTTAAAAACATCTAAAAATTCTCTATATAGAATAATCAATGAAACGTTTTGTCTTTGAGCTGCTAGGTTATTTTGATATCCATATCAAAATCATCACAAAGTAGAACAGGGCCGATATCACTCAGATCGTCAAATAGATTAAAGACATAAAAGTAAAACTTTTATAGCTATCAAATGATGTCAAGGACGAAAGAAATTCGATGATGAAATGTTTAGTAGAGCCCACTGTGATAAACTTAGTATCACGTACAAGGCACGAAGTTGACTTGCTTAGATACTGTGTCATAATCTTGAACAAAGATTATTACCCGTAGTTAAAATAACTAACTAATATAAACCAAGGCCAATGGTAAACCAACCGAATAGCTCTAAGAATGTGAATTCTGGCAGTGACTTGAAATATATGACTTTATTTTGGCAACATTAACAAGGTACAATGCTATTACATGTGGGGTTTTTTTTTTACCAGCTGTTATAAATGTGCAATCCATTACAGTCTTAATGAAAAGGAGAGATACGTACTAGATTAGGTACGTTTATGCGGACACAGGGGTTCCTTTGAGTCCGGGTTTCTATAAGATTGGATATAGTTCGTTCCACACACACGCAAACGGCAACAGATTTAAGTCTGAATTGACTTTTAATCCAGTAAGACATTAGGCTAGATTTGTTCCCGATCTAATATCTCGTCGGCAGATAGCGGACAGGTAGACTTGCTTTTCAGAGTTAACTCATAAGTGGAGGTTATCCGCAAATTGGAAACAAAAGCAGAAGTCCAATTGGTGACAAGAAAGTGCTGAAACTATGCTTTGCGCTTTAAAAAGATGTTAAGCGGTTATACGAGGGTGGTTCGATATGTAATGTATATTGTACGATATCTAAAAAACGTTCGACTCAAATAGTAAAATGAACATCACATCCCTTTAAAGTATTCTTCGCGGTTTGAAACATGATTTTAATCTCTGAATCCATTTCGTCACGGTACGCTGATTTAGGTAGACCTCTGAGGGACTGACTGATGGCTGAGCCAAGGGTTTGTCGGGACTTGTAACGACGACCAGATAAGAACTTTTTAAGTTTTGGAAAAAGGAAAAAGTCGCATGGGGCTAGATCTGGAGTGTATGGTGGGTGTTCACAAGCTCAGATGTATGTGATGTAGTATTATCATGAAGTAGACAAACAATTTTCATGCCTAAATCCTGACACAGGGCGTCGTTTATGATAATATTTCTTGAGCTTTTTTAGTACAACATCTCGGTAATACCGACCTGTAACACTTTTGCCCTTCGTCACCGAAATTTGCACGGTAATACCATCATATAAGAAGAATTTGCAATAAAGAACCTTATTTGTGCTTATAGTTCTTTTGGCAACTACAGACCTTGTACTGTGTTTAAGTAGCCATATTTTGTTTCCAATTTTCTTACTGGTTCGAAATAGTGAACCTATGTTTCGTCACCAGTAACAATGTTTGCAAATTGTCTTTAATTGAATTTAGGAAACATTTTGAGCAATTGCTTAGCGGTTTGTACTCGTACCCATTTTGGCCATCTGTCAATATCTGTCCATCTGGCAAAAATCTTTCGTACTTTTAAAATACACTTCAAACTACGCCAGAGTTTGCTGCATCTTTGACGGACTCTGTGCCAGTCAGAAATTTCTTTCTCCACCTACGAACTGTCTCATAAGATGCACATGTACCTTATCGGACCCATAAACTTCCCCTAATTCAGTAAAAAATCAGCATTACCGAATGACCGAGTTTTGTGCGAACTTTTATATAAGCTCTAATTTGTTGAATATTCTCAACCCGTTTCCCAACCATTTTTACAACAGTGGTCAACGACTGGCTCTATTGAAATGACTATATCTTTAAAACTATGTGGAGTTGAATGCTTGTGTTTATAACGTTGGAAAGGTATTGAATAGAGCTATTCACGAGTATCATCATCTATGAAATCGTGCAAAGCGTTATCGCGCTGTGGTACAAAACACATTACATATCGAACAGCCCTCATATATCTTATAACAATGTAATCGAGCTCATGTTTAGGTCGCTTATATGACAATGTAATGTGTGATGACCCTGAATGAAGGTCATTTGGGAAAATATTTTTCATTCCATCAAAAATTAGAAATAGCAATAGCTGTATAGTAGTTCTCAAGGCCATAATTTTGTAATAGAGAACCACGAGAAGCAGTTATTATCAATTTGATCGTTTGAAACCGATAACATCCAGTTCTCAGATTGTGTACCTTGTTGCACCTTCACGGTGTCTAATTGATTGATTATATATTGTTTAACGTCCCTCTCGAGAATCTGTCACTCATTACCGGTGAAGGGCTGAAAAATGTAGGCCTATGCTTGGCGATCATTTTCTCTTCAAAACATAATGCAGCAAAAATTTGATTACACCACCTTAAAGTTGAAGAAAACAACATATCTGCTGCATCGTGTGTCGAAAATCATTGTGTGCATTTCGATCCCTATCTCACTTTTGAGAACCATGCGTCATCTATGGTAAAATTATGCAACTTTCATATTGACAATATTGGTCGAATTCGCCATTTCATAACTACAGAAGCGTGTAAGACTGTTGTCAATGCACTCGTTACATCAAAACTTGATTATGCGAACTATCTTCTATTTGTAATCAACAAGACCACCTTGGACCGCTTACAAAAGGTACAGAACACCGCAGCCAGGCTTGTGTCGAGGACAACGACACGGAATCATATTTCCCCAGTCTTAGCGCAGCTGCATTGTCCACAATACAAAATGTTGGTGTTTACTTTCTGCGCGTTTCCGAATATCTACAAGAACTCATTTACGTGCATTCCCCATCTCGACCACAAAGGGCTGAAAAAACATCACTGAGACTCACTGTGCCAAAAATTCTTGCAAAGTCTTTTGGAGATCGCACGTTTAGTTGGGCTGCAGCCAGTTTGTAGAATGACCTTCCATAACATGTTAAAGCTGCCAAAAACATTAGCATTTTAAAAAAAAAACCCTGCTAAAAACCCACTTTTTAAAAAAAAAAATTGCTTTTCCTGACTTCTAAGCTTCTTACACAGTACAAGTCTTTGTCAATGACCGTTTTAATGCAAATTTCTAAATTTTCATAATGTTTTATGTCGTTGATTTCTAATACTATTGCATAGTGATTGACATAAAAAAAAACCCCACCAAAACCACCTTTAGTTATTAATCTTTTTTATATAGTGTTTTATTTTGGTAATTTTACAGATATAAAATCTTATGCTACAATGTCCTTTGATTACCGGGTACACTTTATTGTGTTTTATTGTTTTAATCCTCTTCTTACCCTTCCATTCCCTTGTGAATCCAGGTTAGAATAGGTCCTCAGTACCCCCTTGCTTGTCGTAAGAGACGACTAAATGGTGCGGCCTTTCGACTGAGACCGCAAAAACTGAGGTCCCGTGTCACAGCAGGTATGGCACGATGAAGATCCCTCCCTGCTCAAAGGCCATAAGCATCGAGAGTAGTCCTAAATTTTGCAGTCCTTCATCGGCAGTGTTGACGTCTCCATATGAGTGAAATATTCTCAAGAGTGACGTTAAACAACATTCAATCAATCAATCAATCTTACCCGTGTAAATCGCATTAGAGTAATTTGTTTTATATAAGGCGCTATATAAATTTAATTGTTATTATAATTATCATAAAAGACACACGGGGGGTAAGTACATTCCGCAAAATCACATCCCAGTGATATAGTTGTTTTCACCATTATACACAATCCTACTAATTGCATGTATCAGGTATCAAGCGTGCAAAATTTCAATCTAGAACATCACGCAAACAAAACATTAGAGCAACTCGGGTAGCATCTGTAGCAGTATATATATGCTTAGTACAGTTTGGTTGCTACATTCAACACAAAACAATTCTAAAGTTGCTACCTGTTAGATGGATGAAATGGGTTTGTGTTGGTTTGCTGTCTTCACACTAGTACTCTGTACAACACTGGGAGAAAAACAAGACGAAATCTTGATATCAAAAATTGGAAAACTTCATTTTCAACTCTTCAAGTCGATCCAGAGAAAAGCCAATTTGGTCAAGAGCGCGACATTTGAGACTCGGTGTTCGAATAATGGGTGTTCTTTCGATGATTGCAGAGGAGGGAAACAAAAAGATGAACACAAATGTAGGGATGGGTGGAAAAAGTTTAACGAACATTGCTACAAACTCATAACTACTAAACTAAACTTCTTCGAGGCGGAAATGTTCTGTCGTACACAACAGTCATCATTGGTGAACATTGAGAATACCAATGAGGATGCCTGGATTAAGGGATTTAAGGAAAAACATGTATGGATCTCTGGTACTGATTTAGCTAAACATGGTGAGTGGAAGTGGTTTTCTTCAGGGAGAACCATGAAGTTTACAAACTGGGCGAGAGGTCAACCACAAAAGAATCACGAACATTGCGCTGTTTACTACATCGGTGGCTGGCATGACGCCTCTTGCTCTATTAAGTCATCTTTCATTTGCAAATATTAGTCATCGAATGATCTGTGTAATGTAATAATACATAAAATAAAAGAAGAGACATTTACACCTTTTCCCGTTTCATAATTATGTGTAGTGAATTGAAGAAGAAGAAGAAGAAGGCTTAAAACCTTGATTTTATCTCATTGTAGTGCTTATAAAGTTAATACTTACATCTATACCAATACCTTGTTGAATTACCCTATTTCATATAAAAATTGAATTACCAACATGATTTATGTAATTCAATGAGGGATACATGTACTATTACAATAAGAAAAGGAAAACCATCTGTCGGTACGATCTATGTCATAAAGCAGCTTGGCCTCCAAGAGGCCCTGGGAGTAAATTGATTCATTCTTTGAAGACAAAGAAAATTAATATAAAACGTAAAAATATGTAGATTTAGCGAATATGGTATTTACATGTTTCTCAACCGATTCGATATGCGACAGCATGTTCTGCGTATGAACAATTTTTTAATCGAGACAGCCTACTGGCAAATAAAGTCATCTTACAATAGAGGGGTTTAAACAGTCTCGTTTTAATTAACATTTTTAATGTTCTATGTTCGTTATAAAGATCTAATATGCAGATAAAACCTAGCATTACATCGAATGCTGTACAACGTGTTTTATATCAATTATTAGGCCATTCTTTACATACTGATTTTGACTACGGATTACTCCATTTACCTGAATAAGATATAGGACTCACGGTGAATGTGACCGGTTGACAAGGGATGCTTACTTCTCCTAGACACCTGATCTGTGTTTACCCTACCCTCTTTTGTATCCTTTATGGTATCTACGAAGCGGACCACTGCTCGTTTTCTCATTTTCATTGTGTGTTGGAGGATACTAGTGATATAATTTCTTGTGTGTATTACCGGTAACTTATTTATTAAGTAGATATTCAATGTATAACGAAAGGATAATGCACAATTTTGAATGATTTAGATCAAAATAAATGTTTATTGTTAAGTAATGATAAAGTGAAGTAGATCAAATTCACACGACTGGTAAATGATTAGAAGCTGAGCTTTTTGTACTAGAGACTTTTTAAAGAGTTATCTGCCCTTTGTAAAAATAAGAAAAATCTAGTTTGTAAAAAAATGTGTGCGGTAAATTATTAATTTTATTTCGTATTTTCATAAAGAGAAAGTGTATATAACTTTTTACTAAGAGATTGGTAGGAAAATATGATTTCTTTTAAAAATACTAGATGAAACCCCGCGCCAGCGCGGGAAATCACAATTAAATAATTGCAGAGCAATCTGCATAGAGGAAGGACTTTTTATAATGCGTTTGAATTGTTGCGCACGAATGAACGATTACTTTAATTCAAATTAATACAATTTTTGAAGAATTGCGTGCATTATCATATACAGTAAATAAAACTTGATTATTAGGAATTCACTTGGAACTCAAAATTAAATGTTCATTATGTAACATAAATGATCTCTCTCCGTATTGAAAATTAGATACATGTAGTAATTTTACGAATGCAATTGTATTCCGTCATGCCGAATAGTTGACCAAAGACAGTCGTTCTTAATTTCAAAATTGGAAACTCAGTATTGCGAATGTGTTTATACATGTAATAGTGGTTTTTGTCGAGTACGACAATTCAAGGGTAAAATTATGAATACACGTCGTTTCTAGCTTCTCGTCAAACGCAATAATCGAAAACAAAATGCACTATATGAATGACAAACAGAAAAAAACCCTGCTATATTATAAACAGTGGCCTGATTTCTTTGACACTGTCAGATACTGTACAAACCAATTTCGGTAAAATATTTTGAGTCGCAAACTTCACAGAACAGACCCGAACCATTCGATATCTCACATATTGGACATTTTTTGACTTATTACTTACTTTCAATATCTGTGTCATCACAAAACATGTTAAACGAAAATAATTTTTTTTGGTGTTTATCCATGTGTTTATACATCCAAAAACTTACTTTGTTAAACACCACTCTGATTCCACGCATAAATACTCTGAGGTTGAAATAAAAAATATGCTAGAGTTCCTCATTGACAATATCTTCGTGGTCTTTGGTGATCAGGTCTTCCAACAGTCTGTTGTAATTCCTATGGGGACGAATTGTGCTCCTTTGTTCACTGACCTGTTTTTTATATTCGTATGAAGCAGAGTTTATTCAAAAGCTTTTGCATGAGAAGAAAAAAATTCTTGCGGCCAGTTCTACTCGAAATTTAATATATCGACTACGGTTTATCTATTAATAATAATGATTTTCATTCATATGTCAATTCGCTATATCCATGTCAATTCGAAATAAAAGACACCACGGAGTCCTCCATATTTGCTTCCTACTTAGATATTTTATTGAAAAACGATGTTGACAGCAAACTAACAACTCAGCTTTATGACAAATGGGATGATTTCAGCTTCTTCATCGTCAAATTCCCATATCTATGGTGCAATATTCCATTATTACCTTTATATGGTGTTCATATCTCTCAACTTATTCGATATGCAAGAGCTTGATTTGCTATGATCCGCCCATCTATCGCTACGCATATGTGTAGTGATAGTAAATAAGTGGATGATAGGATCTAATTTTAATTAAATTGCGGTCGTCAGGGGATGGTTACTCTTCAGTCCTACTCTTTATTTTGTATTCCTTGTGTCTCTACAGCCCAGCAGCTAAGTACTTCGTTACTAGCTTGAAAATACGGATGTATATTTAGTTGCTGTTATAAAATTTAGAAATTCATTTCAAAATTAAGGATTATCTCCCTCACGCATAGCTCTTATCCTTAAACGAATTTGACTCCACCTTTTTGGCACATTGTTTTTGCCTATAATAGCTCTAAAACTTCATTGTTATTTCGGATTTCAAACATTTCGGTTGAGCATCACTGATGAGACATAATTTGTCGAAATGCGCATCTGGTGCATCAAAATTGGTACCGTATAAGTTTTACATTGTGGGAGTTATGAGATTGATCACTGTTCGTTATCTTTGCCTTTTATTCTTAAAGTAAGTAGTATGATAATTAACTTAAAAGATATTTTACATCTTGTATACCATGGATAGGTGAGAATGACGAACAGTGGTCAATATCGTAACTTCTACCAAGAAAAAAAATAAGAGAAAGAGTCAAACACTGATCAGGTGTCTAGGAGGAGTAAGTACCCCCTGTTGACCGGCCACATCCATCGTGAGTCTTATCTTTCGATTGGGTAAACGGAGTAACCTGTAGTAAAAATCAGGCCTCAAGTGGTATGAAACATGTCAGACAGCATTTTACCCAATGACAGGTTGTATTGGTAAATTAGATCGTTATCACGACCGTACAGTCAGACAGCATTTGACCCATTGATAGGTTATATGGGCAGACTAGATCATTATAACAACTATAGAATTTGCGAAATGCTGACTTTAAACGATGCTGCTGAACACTTGTAACATCAACTTATTAGTCAGTAGCCCACCTTGATTTAAAACATGACCATACGCTGATTACCATGGATTACATTCTATAAAACCCGTGTATCAAATTCAAAACTATGCTTCTTTCATTGATGTTATACATACCATAGTTTAGAATTGTTGAAGAAAAAGTTGTGAAAGTCTATAAAACACGTCACTGTTTCACTATAATATACTTCTTTTTATTATTCGGAAGAGTGGGATTTGCAAATTGAACTCAACATGCATTATTCGTAGAAGTGTACAATACCAAAACTTCGTGAAACTGCCAGCGCACCTGACATAACCTTAACTGTCTCTTGTTTCTAGTTACTTTTATTCTCTTCTTGTCGGTGATGTTTAACGTACACCAATGACAGTACATAGAGACTTAATTATTGTCTACATAATTAATCTTAGGGAGGAAATAAATGAAAACTTACAGCATAGTTATATGACTATTTCCTAAGCTGTGTAAAATTTGGTTGGTCAAAGGAAAATCTTTTCATTCTTAAGATTTTTCTCACAAACTGCGCAGCACATGAAGGTGCAATTAACATGATCTTTATAACTATTGATAATCAACAAAGTAAACAGAATATTACCATTAACTGAAATTCTATAGAGCACGCGACTGATAGATCTTTGTGTGCGAACATTTAAAGCAGCCAATTTCTTAGGAAAGCTTATCAATAGCAAACGATATCACCTATGATTAATTTCTTGTTTACTTAAATATGAAGTTGAGAATTATGTTTACTTCAAAATGTTATGGTCTTTATTTGGAGTCGTAATTTATCGTTAAAGCACTTCCTTCGTTGGGTGGAGTCTGGAAAGAACTTACAATATCCAGAAGTGGATTGTTTTTATGCTATGAGAATATGCGGTCTATATACACGTGAGATAATGGAGAGCGCAGTATGAAATTTTCAAGTAAAAATATTTATCATTTACATCAAAGTTTTAAATTGATTTTCAAATATCTCAGAAAATGCTTTGTATATTGTTTTTTAAAATTTAGTGACAATTTAGATATTAGTCGCATAATACAATATAAAATGTCTTTTCAGATATTCTTAATCGTCGAAATTGGGTACCATGTAAGAGCAGTTACAGGTCTTTTTCTACCATATATATCAAGGGTGAAATATTTTCGTGGGCCTGCTCTATTACAAAGGTACTAATACAGATTTACATACCTTACGACTAAGATCAAAATTTACAAACATTGTATTTTTCGTACTTTTCATCTCTTGTAGACTTTCTTAATTAATATGTAAAGTTCATCCATGGTTTATAAAACTTGAATACATACTTCTGACCTTGTGGTCGGAATTTGATTATCAGATAGAATTATTTTTTTCAGCTTAGTCGTAATATATTTTGTTAATAAGGGTCTTGAAGCGGCGATGTACGTAGACATCACACCTGAATCGTGTGCAGAACATGAAAAAGGTGAAGATAACGAACAGTAACTACTCGCATAACTCGACAGGGGATGGTTACTCCTCCTAGGCACCTGATCCCACCTCTGGTATGTCCAGGGGTCCGTGTTTTCCAAACTCTGTTTTGTATTGCTTATAGGAGTAATGAGATTGACCATTGTTCGTTATCATCACCTTTCATCACTGTTCGTTATCTTCACTTTTCATAAAGAATACAAAATCAAGAGTTGGGCAAACACAGACACCTGGACATACCAGAGATAGGATCAGGTGCCTAGGAGAAGTAATCATCCCCTGTCAACTGGTCATAATTGGTATGAAACACGTCAGATAGCATTTACCTCAATGATAGGTTATACTGACAAACTAGATCGTTATAACGATCATAGAATTTGCTAAATGCTGACTTTAAACGAGATTATTGAAACTCTGTGACATCAACTTGTTTGTCAGTAGTCTGCCTGGATTTAAAAATGGATCCTACGCAGAACAAGCTCTTGTGTATCGAATCAGTTGAGAGACATAAACACCATATGCAGGTAATAATGGAATATTACTACAGTAGATATGGGAAGTTGACGATGGAGAAGCTGAAATCATTCTGTTTGTCATAAAGTTGAGTTGTTAGTTTGCCGTTAATATCTACTTTCAATAAAATATCTAATTACGAAGCAAATGTAAATGATTCTGTGGTGTCTTTTATTTCAAGTTCACTGGAGTATATCGAATCGACATATGAATGAAAATGATTATTGGTAATACATATATAAAACATCGTTGATATATCTACATGTCGAGTTGAAGGCCACAGCAAGATATTTTTTGTTCTCGATCAGAAGCTTTTGAATACATTTTGCATTGTAAGAATATAAAACGGGTCGGCTAATAAAGGAGCACAATTCGTGCCCATGGGAATTCCAACAAACTGTTTAAAGACGTATTTTTCTATTAGATGTAGTATGTAGATATTGTCAATGAGGAACTCCAGGGTCTTTTAAATATCAACTTCAGAGTACTTGTATTTAAAATATTTTCAAGATTTAATCTCTCATAGAAACAATATTATCTGTGAATACTATATTTTAAAAACAATGTTCAACCGCTTTACTCGTATATTTGACTGCAAAAAAGCTCCCTATATTAATATTAAAGACAACATGCATGTATTATTTAAAGGAAATAACTTTGTAAATATATTGAATATCAAATCATCTTTCTTCTATAACATATTAGTTGATAACAAGTTCATTAAACCAATCACAGAAAACTTTTGGACGGAAAAGTTTGACATTCCGAAATCTTTATGGAAGAAAATTTATCTCTTAAAAGTCGCAAAAATTTCAGATAAACAAATATCAGAGTTTAACTATAAATTGTTACATAAACTTTTGAATAATAATCATAATGTTAGCAAATGGAATCCAAATATACAAAATATTGTGAAAACTGCGGTGAAATTGAAAACATAGAACACCTTATATATGCCTACAGATCGTCTAAAAGAATATGGAAAAGGATTAATAATGTACTAAATCTTGATATTTCTTGGAAACATATCGTCATAGGCTTTTATAATGAAACAAATCTATCAGAGGCTCTTAATATTTTTATTTCTTTCATTGCACTGAAGATTTATCAATATAAAATGAAATGTAGACTAACTGAAACCTCTTGTAACAGTGAAAATTTATATATCTCAGTGAAACGGGCTTTAAATATACTACTCAAAATTTGATAAGGATCATAGATATTTTTCTGTTTAAAAATTTAATAAATGCATAACTGGCAATATTGTGTCCAAGTGAAATCAAAAACGTCTTCAACAAACTTGCACGTGCATTTCATTCCATGGGAAATGCGTTTCTCATCACATTTTATCCTTTTGCTACCATTGCACGATTTTCACTCAGGCATCGGTGTCTGATTCTTTCTAAAATTTCAAACTCACTTGAGTGTTTACACTATGTTTATCAACACAATGCCCCCTCAACGTGTAAGGCGTCGCCTGACGACAGAAGAACTGGGCAGATGTATTGGAATGCTTGACGCTGGCTATTCACAACGTGACGTTGTAAATGCACTAAACGTCAGCCAGAGCGTCGTAAACAGGGCCTGGAACCGACAGCAAACTTTTGGTACAGCAGTACACCGACATGGGGGTGGTCGTCAGAGGTCGACACCCAACGCCAAGACCATTCTGTGGCTCTTCAGGCACGACGCCATCCCTTCTGGACAGCAACCAGCCTACGTAACGACCTCCTGAACGCCTCGGGGGTGAATGTGTCCACTCAGACGATACGGAATCGGCTTCACAATGCAGGTCTCAACTCGAGAAGGGCATGTGTTCGAGTCCCTCTGACTGTTCGACACCGGCGGGAGCGATTGGACTGGGCTGAAGATCATGTCACTTGGACACAGAACGATTGGGTTCAAGTTCTGTTCACCGATGAGTCCAGGTATTGTTTGGACTTTACAGACAGGAGGCACTGAGTGTGGCGACGACAACGTGAACGTTTCCATGATGCCAACATCAGTGAACATGGCCGTTATGGTGGTGGTTCCATCATGGTCTGGGGTGGAATCAACAGGGATGGAAGAACAGATCTTCATGTCCTGGAGAGAGGAACAATGACGGGCGTGCGGTACTGGGATGAGATCCTCGATGTTTACGACAGACCCTACGCTGGTGCTGTTGGCTCTGAGTTCATCCTGATGGATGGTAACGCCCGTCCTCATCGCGCCAGGGTGGTGGAGCAGTACCTCCAGCAGGAGACAATTGTCCATATGGACTGGCTAGCGCGCTCGCCGGACTTGAACCCGATTGAGCATGTATGGAACATGCTGCAGGTTGCCCTTTCACGCCGTAGAGCACAGCCCACGACTTTGGCAGAGCTCGGAAACACCCTCGTGGAAGAGTGGAACAACCTTCCCATTGGAAACATCCGGGTGCTTATTGACAGCATGGCTCGACGTTGTCAAGCCGTCATTGATGCAAGGGGAGGCCATACCCGGTATTGACACTTTATCGACTAAGTGTAATGATTGACTATCCCCCAAAACTGTGTAATTCTTTCTCTGGTTTGCTGTTAACTTTTTTGTAATGAAATGCCTTTTGGTGTTGTTATCAGATTTCAAGCATTCCGTATTGATAAAAGTTCATGCCGTTCATGGATTTTCATTCATAACCTGAGTAAACACGTTTCTGAGTCAAATTTATGTCTTTTGTTATGTTAGTGGTAAATTGCACACATATAACCTAGTGATACTTATCAAATTTTGAATAGTATACATATCAATACATTGCAGAAAAATCGTATTCAAATGTATGTATTAAAAATATATTTATTCTTGCAGAATGGACAGGCTCAGGTAAACCCATTGACAATGATGATTATGAATAAAGCTAGTTTTGAATAGTCTGACAATATAACCAGTCTTGTGTAGAAATCTGTTTCTTTTGTTCACTCATTGGACAGTGTCAGGTAAGCAGTCTTGTACTGCAGGTTTTATATTCACTCGCTCTATATTACTGACCCATATTGATCAACATGTCCTCCTCTGATGGGGAGAGCATTTTCATATCACAATCAAAATTTAAGGATTTTAATGAAAGTACTGCGAATATTATCTTAATGAGTGTTATATTCTGGATATGGGGGGTGAGAAAGTTATGGAGCCAAATTTTGATCTGAAAAACATTGTTTTCGAATATTTGGATGAGGAAATAGTTAACGCCAGCCAAAAGAACCCATTACGCCCATCTCGTGAAATGAAATTATTCATGAAAGCGAAAATAATATATCAGAATTAGGTTATGCTAATAAAGAAAATATAAAAAAGCGTTGTGAAGAAGTTTCGGAACGTGTCTCTGAATCCAGCGAAATTTAAATACGGTATGAAAATACGTCTTTCAAATTCAAGTTTTGATGCGATATAATAATGGCCAATGGAATTTTTAAAAAATGTGAATCTTAAAAGTGAAGCAGAGAATTCTACCAAGGGGAAATATCGTTTTAAGTATTTCAGTGATTTTTCTGATATCTGTGTTGATTCTTACTTGTAGGGAATTTAAAATTAAATTTGTATCTCTTTGACAAACATATTGTCTTTCTCTTATTTTCAGCCTACCTGTAGACGTCTAATAAGTTATTGGGGTTACCTGGCACTGTCCAATAAGTTGACAATTACTGCCCATTATTTTTAAGAACGGACAGTATCTGTCCATTCTTAAAAATGATGGACAGCAATTGTCAAATTGTTGACAGGGGATGCTTACTCCTCCTAGGCACCTGATCCCACCTCTGGTGTGTCCAGGGGTCCGTGTTTGCCCGACTATCTATTTTGTATTGCTTGTAGGAGTTATGAGATTGATCACTGTTCGTTATCTTCACCTTTCATTGGTCACCTACAGGTAACCTTTTCACTACAAGTGAACTTTCTGCTATATAAAAGCCTAAAACCACAAAGGATTGCGTAACAGAAATGTTTTAATGTCAATGAGGAACTCCAGCATACTTTTTATTTCAACTTCAGAGTACTTGCATGTGGAATCAGAGTGGCGTTTAACAAAATGATTATTTGGATGACTGCTCACATGGTAGGAATATTTACGTTTTCCATTTTTGTTGAAAAAGCAACTGCCCATGATGTCAAAAAGTTTAGTATTTAATTCTTCGTCAGGAATGGTCGTGTAAAGTGTTGAAAAGTCATACGTTTTGATGTTGTTGATCTGAGAAAAGTTTTGCGATTTCAAATTTACTAAAAGTTGTTTAGAATTTTTTTTAGAATCCACATTTGATTTACACCACTTCTGGCATATGTAGTCGAACAGTACGTTTGAAGTTTCTCCGTCACAGCTGCTAATATTTTCGTTAAAGTAATATAATTTGACAAATGAAAACTGTAAGTTTTACTAATGCTGAGAATGAAAGGTGAAGATAATGAACAGTGATCAATCTCACAAGTCCTTTAAGGAATAGAAAATAAAGAGTGGGCAAACATGGACCCCTGGATATATCAACGGTGGGATCAGGTGACTAGGGGGAGTAAGCATCTCCTGTCGAACATTCACACCCACCGTGACCCCTAGATCTTGATCGGGTAAACGGAGTTATCCGTTGCAATATTTTATTATCATCTGTATATGGGTGTAAAATAGGAGTGAAAGTGTACACTTCTTCTTGACAATTAGTGCAAAGTTCAAAGAGCACCAAGGCCATATTCTACCTCCATCTGTATCCACAAACCTAACGAATTTATTGTTTGGGGTTGATATACAAGGTAAGGTCATTACTTACACTAGTCTTCATACAAGTGTATTGACAATTTCTCTTCTTCCATGAGTAATAATTATGAATACATTAATTTTATTACTTTACTAGGACATATTTTAGTCCCCTACCGACGAAGTCGAAGGAAGCTTTAGGTTTGCGCTCCGTCTGTCCGTCGGTCCAGTTTCCCCCACTTTTCCCCTCTGTTCTTGCAGATATTTTCCGGACTTGTTTGGTTGTGTTTGCAGATATTCATTTGATATTTGGTACATTGCTTTGCCATAACAAATTACAGATCAAGTTGGAATTTCATCTCGGTCGGTTGATTTTTCATTAAGTTATGGCCCTTGGACTTTGAAAAATCGCATGAATTGTTAGTTTACATCCAAGTTTCTCATCTCTGTAGATAAAAGAGAACTACACTCATTAAAACTTCTAGCATAGTAATATAACAATATAACTAAATTATTCATGATCACCTACATATCACAGTTTATTGACTTGTTTATAAATTTGTCTTTGTTGTGGCACAGTAATTTTTGCAACCGGTAGGGGACTATGTATTTTCATGCAATACTCTCAGAATGCTTGTTTCAATTTAATTTAGGAGTAAACTCAAAACCTACTCACATTTAAACGACAAGAAACTTTCGAACGATGTAGCTGTGGTAATTTTTGTTATTTGCATAAGGTCATAGATCAGAATGTTCAAAACTTACTCGAATTTGACTAACTCTTCACGTAATTTTCACAAGCTTCTTTAAATTATTCATTTGAAATTATTTTTTCAGAGGTTTAAACGCAACAAATGACAAGCAAGGCTATCGTACATTTATATGCAGTTTTATTACACATTATAGCCAACAGAGATTAATCAATGTAAATGAAGTAAATAATGATTTAAATCGAACTTTTTGAAACCCTCCCTGATATGCGAAGTGAATCATGGGACCGTTTAATCGCAATAAAAGGGAAGCTCTCTTTGATAATACCTCAATAATATGAAGCTGTGCATTTAAAAACACCAAAATGACCAAATTTACCACATATCTAACAGTTGAGAGAGAGAAAACAACACTATTTTGAATTGATATATATCACATTGCTTTAAAAATGCTAGATCTAATAGTTAAGGTAGAGAAAGCAACACAATTTTGAATTAATGTACATCGTTTTAAAAATGCTAAGGTGACATCTCTGATTAGTAGAAGTCTAAATATCTTACATGTACTAACTAAACATTACACAATACTGAAGTTATCAAATTTACAATCGTTTTACTACATAGAAAAAGTTCTAAATCCATTGTTAACTTATTCAATATTTGAATCCTTTTTCGATATGTGTTTTCCCATGTTGCATTGTTTCTGCTGTCAGCTGATAATGTCTAGCTGCACTATATTGCTTACGCCGGTTACTGCTGTGCAACCTCGGTTGATGGTCAGGTTTTACCGTTAGCTGGTGGCTCGTAGTAACTCAGCCGTAGAAATTATCCCGTCACCTGAATGAAAGAAAAATGCATCATGGTACTTATGGAAGCCTTCTCAAATCATTTAGCGAGAGAGGAGGGGGAGGGAGGGAGAGAACGAGAGGGAGAGAGAGAGAGAGAGAGAGAGAGAGAGAGAGAGAGAGAGAGAGAGAAGGTTTACCATTAAGGTCTATAAATTTCCTGACTATGGCCTCTGCTAAATCTTCACTGTGTAGTATATTGGTCGTTAATTCTTCGACTGTCATCAGATCCCTGCAAACAATGGGTAGAAATGTCATTAAATGCTAATTACAAAACAAACCAGGTGGATACTTCATGTCCTAAACACATGTACGGGTGTACTTTGGACATAATGTATGATAATGAAGTACAAGAAATATCTTGCATATCGTCTTCGGTTCTTTATGTCAGTTTGATCAGTCATATTCTTACTGTATCGCCTACATTGTATTGTGTTCTCAGGCAGACGAAAAGCGATATGGCAGAATTTATAAATATATATGATTTTCTTGGTCTTTTCGTAGAGAAAAGTATGTGATTCATATATCTTCACAAACTGATAATTTAATTTAACGATTGGTAATAGAGAATTATTTTTATAATCAATTGGTTTAAATGTTTTAAGGAAATGATCAAGAGGTTTTTTTCCCCACTTTCTTACGAAAGGACAGATATTTGTTTCTTACGTGTATGTAACACAATATAATGCCCCTTTTCCTTTTATTGCATTAGATTGATTTACAATAATTTATCTATTTTCAGCGAAAGTAAAGACTCCAGACGTCAGATACTGTGAATGTAATTCTTCTCAAAGTCCAAACGGTGATGGCAATCAAGTGAACAAACAACGAAAACGAGACTCCAAGACATACTGCACAAGCAAATAATAACAGCTAAAGATCTCAGTGACGTCACGGGGTCTCCAAAATCAAACGGAAGTGAACTGACAAGGTTATGCATTTGTCAATATCAATTCCTCGATTTTAGAACTCACTATTCTCTCTTCAAAGATCAGTTGATCCACCCTATAATCTTTATTGTCATCAACTCCAAACTGATGTTTGTACCTGACCAGTTTTAATGATCTTTTGATGGCGTGGAAAAACAATCAAGTCGTTGAAGGTAATTATACCTATTACAAAGACATTCCTTGCGCACCAAATTCTAAAATGATTACTAGACCTTAAGGATGAAAGAAATTCTCCTCCTAGTAAAGATTGCTACGAAGAAAAATGATGTGCTAGTTATAAATGAAATAATAAATCCAAAAAGAAACACAACAACAACGCAATGATTTGCAATGTCATGTCTCTCTGATCGTATCACAGTCGGTAGGCAGTTCAAACGATTTTTTTCTCTCTTACAAAATTTATGTTTTTGATATTAGTTTTACTAATAAGTTCAAGAAACACATCGATTATAAACAATATTTTCAAAATTTCAAATCGTATTCATGTGACAATTAAGATAAGAACAAATTTATATATGTATTAAGATTTAGCATGTCGAAAGCAAGGTTTAACTAACTTGCGTAGATGGAAGATTGGGACCCCAGGCGTGTTGTGAGTTCAACCTTTCTTTGTGATATATATATATATATATACTAACAAATATGTCATTGAGTACCAAATCAAAGTACTTCCTTACTTATTAGAAATAAATTGCGGAGAGGAATTATATAGGCAGTGCATGCTGTCCAATCCTATTATGAATTATTATGATAAAATACTATTTAAATCAAATAAATTGCAAGTGAGCGATACACTACTGTTCTAGGTTACCAGATACATGTAATCAAATTCAACATTATGTTACTATATACATCTTTAAATTCATCATGATGATTTTCATGGCTTCTTGATTAATCCCGCGATAACGTAATTTTTAAATTATTGTTTTCATGTCCATGCTATCTAACATTTATGACTAGATTGCATTAACTAATTCAACTGCAATATTACACTTAATTAATTACTTAAGATCGACCCTACTCTTGAAAAATTACCTTGAGTACCTAAAAAATATACCTTATTTGCAGTTTTTGAAGCAAATTTGATGTATATTTATCTTTGAATAAGAATCGTCTTGCAAGTCTGATTATTCTAGAATATACAGCCTTAAGATTTTACTGGTATAGTTTGCCATTCATTTGGAAATATCGGGTAACAGGTATCATTTTTGTAAGTTTCATGATTTGGGGACATATGTTAGTAATTAACTGAGATTGACCCACCCTGACTCTGAAACTTTTACTTGGTCACTCAACAATAAAATATAGACTAACTGATGCATTCGAATACCTATTACACATCTGCAGGCACCACCCACTTCTAATCCCTAAAATCCAGAGGGGTTCTGGTGACAAACACTGATATGAATACATCGAAATTCCAAAACCTTATTAAAAAGAAATTGTGAGAAGAATGCCAATGACAAATAATCGTGGCAGACGGACTAATGTAAAATACTAGCATTAATATGCTTCTACTTAGTTTTGGTTTTTGCATGTGGTCCCATATAAGTCCTCCATAAATTGCATCAAATTATTTGATCTTAATCATTTGATTTTAAAATGACATAAAAAAATTTCATTATTTTGGTCACGTCATATTTATCATGGGGACAATTGGTTAATTTAACGTAAACACATTTTACACAAGACAGTGGTATGACTTTATGTGGGTTTTTTTTTTACCTGATTGTTCTTCTAAAAATAAAAAGTTATGTCATGTTGTAAACTCTGTATTCACATCTACCCATCTACCCAGTAAATTTGAAATGCACAACATGGCAGGTTATGAACGTTTAACAAACATACCCAAATTACAAAGCCTTATTGATGAAACAAATTATTTCACTTTCCAAAAGGTGAATTTATGTTTCCTTGTTTTTTATTACCAAAGCACTAAACGCGGATATATTTCTAAAATTAACATCCAGAAGATTTATGATGTTTAAATGCCTGTAATGAGAACTGGCGAGTAAATTGCTACTTCCCAAACTCATTTGTATTCTTTGAATGAATGAATGAACTGGTGTTTCCAGAAATAGGGCGACAAATATTAGCCATGATTTCAGTTTATATCGTTTCACACACATGTAAGGGGAAATCTCACTCGTAAAATGTCCATTTTGTGAATTTAGAAACTTCAGAACGTTCTTGAGGGCCTATTTGTTGGATTATGAATTGTTTAAGAATATCTCATGATAAAACTGAAATACAAAATCCCATTCATACAATTATTTGCAGGGATATTCAGTCATTTTATTACTATTCTTGTAAATGACCAAAATCCACATAAATCTAGAATACCATTCTAAGGATGGTTTTCATTTGTAAATCTTTGAAAATTGTCTTCTAATTAGGCACAGAGAGAGTAATAAAATTGAAAATAGTTTCATGTTAACTTCCAAAATGTCAGTACTTGTGTATGTCTAAAGACATAAAGAATCCTAATTGTACTGAATTGCTGGCGACTTTGAGGTTTTCTAAAATTGTTATACGCTGAGCGTAGCGCAGTATACACCGCATCCGTAGGAATATTAATTTCAATATCAATATAATGTTCTTGTTAAGCGCCACCATTAGAGCCAAACATATTCTTAACAAAATAATTAAAGGTAGAAAGCATGTAAAACATATAAAGATAAATTAAGTTTTGAAACGATGAAAGCAAGTTTGAACACTAAGCTTTCGGAATGTTTCACCTTCCACCGATTAGAACCAGAGAATAAAAGCTACACGTATGGTACCCGCAGTATCAAATTTACATGGTTTTTCAAAAACGTGAAAATTTGAGTGAAGTAAGAAGTTTGATTTTTATTTTCCTACATGACAAAAGCATAATGATATTTACTTCCATTTCCGCGCCATTTCTTATCATTTGACATCATAAATGATGTATGTCATCGAGATTTTTTTTCCACCTAAAACGTCATTTCCGTTGCAGTTTTGATGCTCTTTCATTCGACATGTGCTATAGTTTCCTTCTATAACAAAATTGATAGCACAACCGATGTAACAATGGAAAAATACACATGCACAGTAGTGAAAAAATGGTTTGAGAAGATGAAAAAGATACGGAATGTGCTCTTTTCCTTAAGATTCCAGAAATACGAACAAAGTTAAGCGTGTTATACGTTCTATCTTATATATCAACAATGTTCCTAAACACATTATAATAAGGATGTTATGCGCACACCCTTCATGAATAAAAGGTATTTTGCATTTTAGAAAATGAAAGCTAAATTGGTTCCCTTCTAATGCTGAGTGATCAGTAAAGTATCTGACCTAGCGGAGAAGAGATGGTTTAATGTTGTATAAATCTTGTGATCGGACTATCAATTAAAATGAGTTTGTGCAACAATTAGAAAAGTAATCACAGAACCGTTAATCTAGTTATTGTTTGAAAGGGCTGCAAGAATCAAACTTGATCTGTAGTTGTTCGTAAAGAAGTTGTACACAGAAAGAAAGAAGGACGGAAAACGAAGAGAGACAGAATGACTGACGGGCGGTCACCTTCCGATATAAGAATAAGTGTTTTCATGGTATGTTAAAAGATTTCGAATATATACATAGGAAAATGTAGCCATATTCTAAAAGGATTCTTTTAACCAAAATAATTAACACCTATTACCCATTACTGCTCGTCCAGATTTAGTGCTACTTGTACCCAAAAAGGCATTCAATTTCTTTATCAATGTTACTGAAGTTTACACGAAGCCGGATGGGCTCATTTTTGAGAAAATGAAATAAGAATTGATTGTTATAACGAGATCATAATCTCCTTATACCGAATTGGTATATCGTTATAACGAGTCAGTATCTCAGTAAAACAAATTAGTTATCTCAGTAAAACGAATTAGTTATCTCAGTAAAACGAGTAAGTTATGTCGTTATAGCGAGTTAGTTATGTCGTTATAACGAGTTAGTATCTCAGTAAAACAAATTAGTTATCTCAGTAAAACAAATTAGTTATCTCAGTAAAACGAGTTAGTTATGTCGTTATAGCGAGTTAGTTATGTCGTTATAACGAGTTAGTTATCTCGTTATAAGGAGTTAGTTTCCGTTAACACAAATTAGTTATCTCAGTAAAACGAATTCGTTTTCTCATTATAACGAGTTAGTATCTCGTTAACTCAAATTAGTTATATTTATCTCAGTAAAACGAATTAATTATCTCGTTATAAGGAGTTAATTATGTCGTTATAACGGGTTAGTATCTATGGACACGTTAAAGAACCTGTTCTTTCTAAACACTCAACAGAACGATTAGAAATTGTCTAAATCGTCAAAAATGAAGTCACTGGCTTATAGACGATTATTTTACGATGACTTATGTATGGCAGTTAGTCGTCGTACAGATGACGAGAAAATGTTCATTTCTCACTCTGAACAAATGAATATGTTTCGATATATTTTCTGAATTCGACAAAAAGATTAAGATTTCTGTTGTCAATAATTAATACAAGTTTTATTTTATCGTTTTCATAACCAGTGGAATTGTACAACAAAGGTTTGTCAAAATTTTATAGCTAAATCGATATTCATACTACTTAATGTCAATCCACCAATAAATGATGTAATCATTCATAAATATAATCCAGGTAGCAGACAGATATATGCGTCTGGCAGAGAAATAATTACAACATGTATTTTAATTTTCAATTAATGCACAAATTTACATTTCCTTCCCATGAAATGCGAATCTAAGAAGCTCACAGCAACTTGGTTTAATTTACGAGAGGAAACTTTTGAATGATTTAAATAAAAATAAATGTTTCTTGTTAAATAACGATTAAATTGAAGTACATCAAATTTACATGGCTGGCATCGTCGCAAACCACGGCCAATATGTACGATCCTCTCCCAGCTATATGCGGACTCTGGACCATGGCTTGAGACGATGCATTGCTGGTAAATGATTAGAAACCGATCTTTTTTACACTCCAGACTTTTGGGAAGAGTTATCCACCCTTGGTAAAATTATGAAAAACATAATTTTCTAAAAATTTGTGCAATAAATGATTATTTTTTAAATTGATATTGTCATAAAAAAGTTTATATAACTTTTTGCTATGATATTTGTATGAAAATACAATTTCTTTTTTAAATACTTTTAAAAATAAGATATGCTCTTCCCAAAGAAATGTACATGTAAAATTCTAAGTGAAATAAATCAAGCAGTCATCAAAATTAGTAAATTCCTATGGTGGATTATTTTTGTTTAATATACTTTTCAAAACGATACTATATTTACAAAAATCTTACCATCTATTTGTTACCTATGAAATATGATCGTTATACGTTGAATGCCTTAAGAAGAAAAAAAAAAAATTTTTTGAAAATACAGAGGGTATGAACTGCATCGCTTATAGCAGTCATACTTCATGAAGCGCATTTGCACCTTATTTGATATGAACAATATATCATTACGAGTTCTAAATATGAAAGAGTATAATATATAAATTCCTAATTATGGTTGTAGTGATACGTAGTGATGTTATTAGCTCTCTTCGCATCATTACGCCTTCATTCGCGTTATTATGCTTTTTAATTTCGAGTTATTATGCCCGTTTCGCGTTCCGATGCCTTATATAACTCCGCATTATGACACCTTTGTTTCACATTATTACCGCCTATTACTCCCGTTATTACGTCTTTGATTCGTGTTATAACGGCTTTGATTCACAGTATTCCTCCATTGGATTCTCATGGGTACATATTGTGTCCCATTATTAGCTGACCTGTTTTTGTATTCTTATGAGGCAGAATTTATTCAAAAGCTTGTACAGGAGAAAAAATATTTTGCTTTGGTCTTCAACTCGACATATAGATATACCGAAGGCGTTTTATCTATCAAAAATACTCATTTTCATTCAGTTGTCGATTCGATTTACCCCAGTGAACTCGAAATAAAAAAAAACCCACAACAGTCTTCCATATCTGCTTCATAATGTGATATTTTATCAAACAAAAAAGTCAACGGCGAATTAACTATTCAACTTTGACAAACGAGATGACTTCACCTTCTTCATCGTCAACTTCCCATATTTGTGTAACTATATTCCATCATCACCTGCATTTGGTGTTTATGTCTCTCAACTGATTCAATAAGTGAAAGCATACGTATGATAATTTCTTAAATCAAAGCAGGTTGATCATGATATAGGGCTCACGACTGGTGTAACCGATCAACAGGGGATGATTACTCCTCCTAGTCACCTGATCCCACCTCTGGTATGTCCAGGGATTCGTGTTCGCCCTTCTCTTAATTTTGTATTCTTTATAGGGTTTGTGAGATTGATCACTTTTCGTTATCTTCACTTATTCATTGTCTCGTCTACATTTTTTCTCCTTTAAAATAGGCTTTCGTAATTTTGAGTGTCATGTTGCTAATTTTGAATCCTTGGGTGGTAGTAAATATAAAATTAGTTTGCGACACAAATTATATCATGTATAATTATACATGTAATTGGTGTTTATGTATAAAGTAAAGCATTCAACGTATTGCCGAATCACAAAAATCACTTGCATTGCGTGACGATGAAATGTGGATTAATTTTTCGAAAGAGAGGATAAAAAGAGTTCAAGGAAATGTGTACTTCATCAACCTTAATCTTTTTCTCTTGAAAGAATGAATATGAAGCTTAAACAGATTGAATCTCAGAAAGAGCAAGGTTTTATCAGTCTTGCAATTCAAATACCGATTGAATCGGCGTCCTCGTCCAATAGTAAAACTTTTAAAAAAAAACTTGTTACATTACCTTTGATGTGTAGGATAGATGGAAATCAAAGATTTGCATAACAATAGGGAGACAGACACCTGAAGCATGGCGAGCGTGATATCAACTGTATTTATCTCAATATAATACGTATAGAATTGTATAGACCGCCATACTTAATCCAATCGAACGATTGAAGACTTAGAGCTCGACATTTATGCTAACCACTGCTTTGTGTTTTGAAGTTTGAAGGAACTTTCGGTTGAAGTATGATTTTTCATTAGATTTCACAAGAACTTTTGAAAGAAGAAACATTAAATCATCATTATTTTTTTTTAAAAAAGAAAATTATTCTGATTGTGTTAGGAACATGAAATTGATACATGAAAATCAGGGGCGGATCCAGGAATTGTGGTTACGGGGGCGCCACTTTATGAGGCAGTGGGTCCAGGACGAAGCCCTGGTGGGGGTCCAGGGGGCGAAGCCCCCGGAATCTTTTGGATTTTACAGATTTTATGGGGCTTGCAATATTTCTCCTATTAAGTCATTTGTACTATTTTCTATCATTTTAATAAGGTGAAATTAATAAAATGACCCAGATTTTAAGGTTTTTTTTGAAAAAATTAGGTTCTCCCAATAAAGTAATTCACGAAATCAAAGGATTTTGTCATTTATTTCTCCGGTAGTGGAAGAAATTATTGCTTCTTTTATCGTTTAGTAGTACATTTTTCGAAACAAGATACCGCGATTTACCTTAAATTTGAAAATTTTAGGGGAGGGGGGGGGGGCCTCTAATTCCGCCACTGAATATTATTTCCCTGCGCGCCCTTTAATATAACAGAATAAATGTCAAAACTTCGACAGTGAATGCCAATATACTTTTGACAGTTAAATTACTGTATAATAATTATTGACAATCAGTTATTTCGAAGAATTCGTCTGCACTTGCCCGAGGATGAAAATGAAAAGGCCGAGAGCGCATGCTCGCGTTAGGACTATCTTATGGACTAAGTCTGGTGTCAAGAAAGGACCGCAAAATTCCGGAAAAATTGAATTGCACTTCAGAATATTCAAGCATGTCAAAATCGTCATTCTCAATAACTGTATTTATCTTAAAGCGATAAATTTGATTATTTCACTTACAAAAATTACACATTTCATCCGTGCGCGTATGCGTAACCGCAAAATACGCTGTCCCATACCGGTTTTAGCTGGTTCTTCACGAAAAACTTTTCCGGGGCGGATTCAAGAATTGTGGTTACGGGGGGCGCCACTTTATGAAGCAGTGGGGGTCCAGGGTGCGAAGCCCCCGGAAGTTCCTGGATTTTACAGATTTTATGGGGCTCGAAATATTTCTCCTATTTGTACTATTTTCTATCATTTTAATAAGGTGAAATTAATAAAATGACCCAAAGTTTAATGGGTGTTTGGAAAAAATGAAGTTCTCCCAATAAAGTAATTCAATAAATCAAAGAATTTTGTCATTTATTTTTCCGGGAGTGGATGAAATTATTGCTTCTTTTATCGTTTAGTACATTTTCCGAAACAAGATACCGCGATTTACCTTAAATTTGAAAATTTTAGGGGGGAGGGGGTGTCGCCACTGTTTTCTATCGGAAAATCTTTATTGTTGGTATAAGGAACATTTTTAAAGAACTGAACACTGAAACATTTCAATAACCGAATTATGACGGAGAGGCAGTAAGTGTGATGCTTACATAAAATATGAGAGAATTCGGATCAGTTATATTCAAAAATTAAGAAGGTACCACAAATTTGAAAGCTCCAACTAGATTAACAATGGAGGTGCCAGCAAACGAGTTGATCAGGGGCGGATCCAGGAAATGCGGTTACGGGGGGGGGGGGGCACTTTATGAGGCAGGAGGTCTGGGGGACGCTTGAGGCCCAGTGAGTATTTAATCGGGCTTGAAATATGTCTCCTATTTAGTCATTTGTACTATTTTCTATATTGTTTTATAAGGTGAAATTAATAAAATGACGTAAATTTTGAGGGTTTGAAAAAAATAAGTTCTTCCAATACAGTTATTCAAGAAATGAAAACATTTTGTCATTTATTTCTCCGGGAGTTGAAGAAATTGTTGCTTCTTTTATCGTTTAGTGCATTTTTCTAAACAAGATACCACGATTTACCTTAAATTTGAAAATTTTAGGGGGGCGTGCGCCGGCTGCTCCTCCCCCCTTAAATCCGCCACTGTTAATTGCAACAAAGGTGATGTCAACGCAGATAGGAACTCGAAGACTCGGAAACTTAGTCGGTTACCATCGTGGGATTTCCTTTGACAATCATCGACACCGATTTGTTGTACGATCTTAGACCCATCTCATGACCGTACGGTCAGTGAAAATGTAGGCGGAGCCTAATCTAAACAGATGTTATTTACCTGGAGTGGCCAGGGTCTACCAAGGTGTTAACTGCTAAATCCCATGGCACTCAAAGAAATACACTGAGACAGAACATAGTAGAAATCTACCTGTCCATGCTTTTTTATAGTTTTGATATACACAGGACCTGTCTCAGGGACCTCTGCAGAGTTTCTGTGGTCATAGTGTTTGAATAATGGTTGTATTCCTAAGGGTAGCTGACAAACATTCTACACCCACCCCTCTTTCTCTCTCTCTCTGTCATTGACTCAATGAATAATTTCTGTTATAAATATAGAGGTATCATAAATTGATGACATAAATTATTTCAATAGGTTACAAGTTTTAGAAATTATTGTGCAAATTATTGTTTGATTTCTGATTGAGTAATTTATAATACATGTACAGGTATATAGAAGGGGAAAATTACAATTATAATGAAATTGCATTGTTCAGGGGCCTTTTTAAAAACAATTGAATTACAAGAAAATAGCAGTTGTGGACAGGTCATTGCTATCAAAACTCAGGTATACTGGGCTTCCTCAAGATCTAAAGAATGCCTGTAGATACTGGCTGTTATTGTTATCAAAACATCTCTCTGGGGTAGCCCCAGACCACAGTGTCTGCAGATGTCACTCCACCTGAGATCTATTGTTAAATGTTTGATTGGCAGGCAGCTTACAATTTGGGGGTGTCAACTTAAAATTGGGTATTTAACAAGAACTCATTGGGGAATCTATTAATTTAGTGAGAGATTAAAGGTAGCTAGGAAGAGGCGTCTACATAACTTGATCGTGTATATTTAGCGGAGAAACCCACGCAAAAATTCATCGCTACGAGTCTGGATCGAGGAACAGAGAAATCATGTGTGGGACAGTTGGTTTCCTGCGTTTGATTACTTGAATTACAAAAGCAACAAAATTGAATTAATCTGAAATTTAAAGGTACTCATTTGTCATAAAAAACTAAAATTTATGAAATATGCCTTATTGCTTTGACCCTGAAGTCCGCGCAGAAACTATATCAGCAAGGTTTAACGGAAACAATTAACGGTTTAACTACAGCTTGCACCTGCAGAAGTGAACGTTTTCAACGAAATCGGAATATTACACGGCCTTTGAGTAGAGAGGTTCGTCATCGTGCCACACCTGCTGTAACACAGGGTCTCGTTTTTTGTTATCTCAATCGAAGGACCGCCCCATTTAATCGCCTCTTACGACAAGCAAGGGGTACTGAGGACCTATTCTAACCCGGATTCCTTCGGGACAATTCAATAATGATCAAAAATCCTATTGCTAGAAAAATGCGTCCGTTAAAGATGACCAGGCACGTGATAATATTGAGATATAGACATAATCAAATATTTACATTTCCAAGGTTTTTGCCTTTGATATCTTCACAGATGTGATAATAACCATGTCTTGCTGTAGTTATGAGCGTATGAATCTTGATAAAAATAGTGCCTCTATTCTAACGACCAAAAATTCCGACATATTTTATAATACGTTTTCAAGTATGAACTGCAGCCTCTCATGCTGTATGTAGACGTGAAGCGTCGCAGTTCAAACCCTCAAAATTTATTTCTTAGATTACCTCCAAGTTTATTCACCCCCAAGCTACCGTCCCAGAATAATTACATACATGTATGTACTACAAGTATATTCTTCGGGATCGTTCTCCATTGTATTCCGATAGTAGGAAGTGAGTTAGTTGAGATTTTCCGAGAAGGAATACGAAAATGTCTTAATGAACAATATTTTGAAGATGTCTTTCTTCTACATGACAATACGAAGAATGAAACAAAATCCCGGACCAGTATTGAAAATTCTAATTCTTAGTTTCAAATGTGCACAATTATGGGCCTTAAATCAGATAGTTTTTCAAGTTATATCTTTTAAAACTAAAATCGAATTATCTTCAGAATTGTGTAAATTTGAATACTCAATGTAGAAAACTGTTGTGCAACACCATGATGTCAAAATGATACATGTATGCCAATATGTCACTTTTATTGAACATCAAGTTACACTCATCTGTTAGGAAATCAGACTCTTCTCTATATTAAGAATATTAAAGTATGCTCTAGATATTTCTAGAAAGGAAATTCCGACAAGGAAACATCAAAAGACCCAAGTTTGATTTTTTATTAGAAACCCAATTCTCGCAGCGTACAAACAACTCAATAATGAAATCAAATATGCTAGAATAAAAAGAGATGATCAAAATGTAGGCCATTCGTCAGCACAACGAGACGAGTTTTTACACGATACATAGAATTTTCCTCTCCCAATTATGGCGACATACAGTGTATATTAAACCTTATCTCAGTGGCTCTTTAAAATGGTGATTAAAAGTATTGCTTAAAGTTTCGGATGGCGTGGTCTGGTTGAAGCATATAGATCGGAAACAATTTTCTTGATAACGAGAAAATTGTTTCTTTGTTACTAGAATCGGTTCATTGTTTCATGCTTTCATCTTGGGTGGAAAATATTAATGCTCTTGTAAAATCACGACGGATGAATAATTGATTTTTTAAAATGTTATGAACTTTAATATGACAATTTTATGTATTTGAAATCAATGGTCTTTACTCGACATCGGGCGCAAAGGTCCCATCTCCCCGTGCCACTTTTGTGACGAATCCTCTTGTTTTTCTTTGCAATTTAAAACTCGATATGGCTAATTCAATAAATTCCCAATTAACGAAATTCTTCCAATAGCATTCACCAGGACTTAAATGATACTTCAATTTAGCATAGAAAATCAGAATACATCAATAGTTTTATTACTTTTCCCCGGATATTAGTACAGTAAAGTGAAAGGATTTATCACGTGTAGGGCAGGCATATGACGGGTTAATGGTTGAATACTCACTGTGTTTTTGTGAGATAGGTGTCATAAAAATTCGAGTTGGCCCTCTTTCCAAATCCGTGCCCCATTCTGTCCACGATACTCTGTCGGAAGCCTCTCTTCTGTCGCATCTTACTGAGACTGTGGGGTAAGGACTCTGCTATCACACACAACGACAGTAAAACCGTGACCATCACTACTTTAACTATCTGCATTATATCTGAAAGGAGTAGAATTCTTTGTCATTCTGAATGTGCTGATATTATACTAAGCAAACTTTATCTTTTTCAAACTACATGTTTCAAAATAAGCAAGACATTACATGAAAATGTGGGGGAAAGTTATTGAACATTCTGTTTCTTTAAGACATAAAATTGACTCTACTTCATTTCCATGTAAAAGCTCAAATAATCCCTCAGTAATACTCTTGGCATTTAATGAAACTATGCTTAGATTTTATGTAAATTTGATAGTTTTGGTAATTTCTCAAAGATTTAGTTATAACGTGGTTTTTAGAATATGAAATGCTTAATATTCTGACAATCAGTGGTACAATGTTAGATCTAGTACCTACACATAGTGTATTAGATTAACTGCTGTGATTGATTCTTAATAAAAGTACCAGTCTTCTGCTGCACTTGGAATTCTCGCTATTGGTAGAGAAATTAATCATCAATTTCATCGTTATGAAGATTCATTATCAAGGTATCTGCATGAGACTGGATTTCATCGTTATGAAGATTCATTATCAAGGTATCTGCATGAGACTGGATTTCATCGTTATGAAGATTCATTATCAAGGTATCTGCATGAGACTGGATTTGATTAATAATCTGAATGTATCTATTATCCTAAAATTAGCACCAAAAATGAATTTTTGGGGGGTCTTTGCAATTACAGTTGTCGATTTTACTGGGCATGTGTTGCAAATACTGAAAGAAGAATGCATTAATTGGATGAAATTTGATTTCTTTCTATGCGCTTATTGTTTTCAAATGGATGCAATTTAAAGAAAAAGACTTTAATTTAATTAAAGGTTATTGGATGATCCGATGAATTCAAATAATTGCAATTTATTGAGATTGGGTATTGACAAACTAGATTAAATGACCATAAATCATTAGAAACGGTCGTCTGTCCAATACAGCTTTACAAGACTCTAATTCATACCGATGCAATGTGCATAATTATAATTCAAATCTCAGATCAGGCATTTCAACCTATCCTGAACACTCACACGCATACAGATGCTAATTCGTGTTCGTAACCCGACGAGACATTTGACTCTTCGATTTTAGAGGAAGCAGTATGATGAACAGATAATGGATGATTAATTACGCAATAAAACATGAAACCTCGTCAATACAGCCATCAACGATGTAAAAGAACACAACTGAAGAGATTGTATTTTATGTAAAAGGTGTTAGCTTTCCTGGGAAATCGACATGTTCACTGTACACGTGATTGTGGCCGAATGTCACCAATACAACCCATATTATCATGAATTATTTATATACATATCTTCATTTCACGTTTGAACCTAGACTATGATTATAGAAGATTATCGAAATCTTTCATTAATTACAACGTAGAAACTACCGCCGCAAAAAAGATCAACTGCAAATGAAATTTTAGCATAATATAACAGAAGTGTTGGGCTCTTTCTTTGATTTATTTTAAAATGGTACTTTCTGGCTAATCATTATATTCACTTGCGGCTTCCAAATATCCCTGGATTGAATTTCGAATATTGGTGGATGATCGTTGTTTTAACAAATGTCAGTGAATGCATTCTTTCCACAATATATATTCTTGACACTAGTAATCAATAACAAATATAAGACATGTATTTTTCTGTGGACGATACTTTTTTTTTTTTTTATCAAGCCTGTATGTGTGAATTATATATAATAATATATAAGCATTGTGTCCATCAGATTGATTTGCCTTAGGTACCGCACGTGCATGTTATTGAAGTGCCCAACTATAAATGTTTGGAATAAGTGATAAATACCCAATTGTATAATATTACCACTCATTTTGTTTACATTTTAAGTATTAGGCATGTGCATGACTGGTGCATTTCGTGCCTAAAATACTTAACAGAATGTTATTAATAGAAAAGATCCGTAGCGTCGGGTAGACCTATAGGTAGTCCAATAATTACCAAAAAACAAAAAACAACAGAAAACCCCCCAAAAACCCAACCCAACAACTGTGTACATGTATTGTATACGAAATTGTATTTTGTAGTTTAAAACCTGTAATCGTCTATCTAAACATTTGAACATGTGTCTTTAACTAATGCTCATGTTCATAATATGTATCATAGAAACATCCAACAGTCTCATTAAGGAAGCCATCGTTTTATGAATGGCATGCGACTACAATCCTTAACACAGATAACACAGATATTCATAATATTGGTTTTGGTTAATAAAGGCATCAGTATGCTATAGACATTCAGTATCAGTATACTATTGTACTTCTATTGTACTTCGTATCCATGCTTACCTTTTATGAACTTTGAGGTAGTCTTCTATCGAGTTAGAGTTTCCGTAAGTGAAATAAAAAAAAGTTGAACACAAGTACTTTTCCGCTGGTTTTTCAAACTGTTGCACAAGAATTTGAATGTCTATTTATAGCGTTTAAACCATCCCAAAATCCCAAGTCCCCTATGTTTGTCAGAATGCTTGGTATCAATGCACGCCAAAGTTTATACTATTCACAACTTCTCGCTCCCACGTTGGTCTGTGACGTCACTCACTGCTTTCTCTGATAGTCAGGACTCTGAAAACAAAAAGGTAACAATGTAACTACAGGAAAATCACGGAACCTTTGAATAATTTAAACATAAATTAGACAGGACCAATAATCGAACATTTCCAGTCGAAACTATTTCTATATTTGGACCTGCTCAGGTAAAAGGGGGCTCAAATATCTCAAAAGATTGGTACTTTGACCACTTTCTCCGTGTAATTGTCCAATCAAACAGAAGATGAGTAATTGACGTATCATGTCAGAGACAGGGAATATTTATGAAATTGTAGGACGTTCCAATGAGATCTCTACTATTTGTTTAACTTCCTGTTCTACCAAAGGTCCACCTACATACAAATTTACTGTTTGGAAACTATCTCTTTTGTTATCACGAAACGATATGAAGAATGCAACAGTGATGTAGAGCAAAGGTACAATTGAATTTAAATAAAAATGCCTTGGTAAACAAAGGACATGTAAATAAAGTGCTTCCAATGCATTCATATATAAGAAAGTCTTGCTGAATTGAGGTCCTGAAATGTTCAAATAGGATTTTCTATTTTGATTTAACAAGTACCGAGAAAATACCACGATACCATATAGAAGATAGAAAAGGTAGTAATATCCAAGACGTGGTGGGAAAATGGGCCTTCTAGCGGTACTGATGTGATGCTTTGACTCTCCAGCGATTTTTCATCGACAACTGCAAAACTGATTTGTAACAATATAAGAGACCATAAATATTTACTCGAGTGTCCCCGCAGCCTCGTGTTACCGAGGATCATAATCTTAGATGATACTAGTACAGCAATCAATTCATTGCTCTGAATCCCATGATATAGATCTATTACATTGGGTACTTCATATATCTAAGGGGTTCTTAACAAAATGTAGAAGAGGTATTAACTCGATATTTCTAAGTAACAGAAACAAAAGTAATTTCAAATATTGGAATCCAGAAGTTTCAAGTGTCCTCTTTCTCGTAATCGCCGTGAAGCTTTGTGTGCTTACGAATCCGGAAGATTTCTGATATCGGTTTTCTCTTTTATCCTTTGATCGACCAAAGTGCTTTAGGCAAAATAACGGTGTAAAGATTAATAACTATTGGTAACAAATCATTGGTGATTAATTCCTATATCTGCTTTTTAAACTGATATAATTTGTCAAAGGATACAGAGGATACACTACACAGTTCAATACGTGGCAGACATATTTTCATACTAATTCCTGCACATTATTGTTAAAATCTTGTAAACTGAGCAATTAACAAATGAAGACAGAATTCGACATGATATTCCGTAGGATGTTGAACAAATGTTTATTACACGAACAGAAGTTGAAAGATTTACGATCGATGTCGTTCCATGTAGTATAAAGAATTCACCGTTTTGAATTATTCTCTGTAATACTAAAGTAGAAAGCACGAAAGGGGGGGGGGGTGTTATTGTCATTCTTACTTGAAATTCTATCTTAAACAGTAATGACTCTCCCAACGTTTTGACACAAATCATGAAATAGTACATTTGTTAGATACATATGTATGTACAACTGCAGATATAATAAATAAATAAATGTCAAATGAAATATATTAATTGCATTACAAACATGGACACTTTTAGAAATGATACAACAATTAGAGCAAATTTACATTATTAGATCAGAAAATTTGCATAATTGTCAGTAACAAAATTGTCTAGACTTCATGTTAAAGTGAGAGGAAAAAAAATTATTTTCTGCATTACTAAATACATTTAATTGTCCCGGGTTAAAAACGTCTCCGAATTTCCATAGGAAAAAATTAGGGTCTATAAAGTTGCTAATATCGAAATAGTGTTCACCACTGCTTTATGTCAGAATGCGGGATATAGAAATAAATGGATCGTACTGTCTTTATATAGAACAAAAATCGGTCTTATAGATATGTTAGATTCTAACGTGTATTTTTTTTTTTTTTTTACAGTTTCCACCATTTTCGTCTGGAGCTAACAACGAACACATTGGCAGGGGGCGAAACCAGGAATTGCGGTTACGGGGGGGGGGGCACTTTATGAGGCAGGGGGTATGGGGGCCGCCTTTAGGCTCCCAGTGGGGCCCCAGGGGGCGAAGCCCCCGGAAGCTCCTGGATTTTACAGATTTTATAGGGCTTGAAATATGTCTCCTATTTAGTCATTTGTACCATTTTCTATCATATTTTATAAGGTGAAATTAATAAAATGACGCAAAAGTTTTGGAAAAAATTAAGTTATCCCATCAAAGTAATTCAAGAAATCAAAAGATTTTGTCATTTATTTCTCCGGGAGTGGAAGAAATTATTGCTTCTTATATCGTATAATACATTTTTTTAAACAAGATACCACGATTTACCTTAAATTTGAAAATTTTAGGGAGGGTGCGCCCTTCCCCCTTAAATCCGCCGATGATTGGGAGATGTGTTTGACGTCAATTCGAACTTCAAAAAACCAATATACGTATACACAGAAGACAATTAATGCCTTGCGGCTGACTTTTTAAGTTTTAGTAAACCCTTGTTAAAGGTGAAGACGATGGGAATACAATTCTAATCTACTTACTTGGAAATTCTTAAAATAAAAGATAATTGAAATTTCTTTTGATAAAAGAATTTCCTCTTTTTTCAGAGGGATTAAGGGATTGGGGATCCTAATTAATTTACTTTCCATATGTTTCACATAATCAGAAAGGGTTTCAAAAGAATTTTCCTTACGGTTAGCATGTGATTTGTAAAAAGTTGACGTTTCATCGACATCATTAACAGACTGAACAAAGCCTTAAGGTGCCCAAGGAATTCACTGTTATTGCAAACACCGAGTCCCTTGTATTATTATAATGTCTGAATATGTTATCAGTTCAAATAAGCCAATTGTGGCCCAAATGGTCATATCTTTTGAAAGTTCATACAGCTTCTGTCTCCATTCAAATCTCGTTGAAAACTAGCTCTTGTTCCAGTTAATGGATGGACAATACCAGGTAAGATAAAATGCCAGGTTGATACTATTTACATGGAGATAATTGGAAATAATGTTTCCAACAATTCGATAAGAAGTGTGTATGTTTTAATACAGCGGTTATTGGCTTACTAGTGATGCTCTTTGAACTGTGTAACAACCAACTCTGTACAATATTCCAAGGACTAGCTTGGTGATAAACTTGTGAACATCTGCTTCCAGGTTCCGCATGTTGCATTGCTAAGGAACCTCTGGTTTTCACATTTTAGTGGACTTCGAAATTAAGTCAGAGAGAGAGAGAGAGAGAGAGAGAGAGAGAGAGATCCCAATGTGTTCTTTGTTGCTTTGTCGCAGTAGCTCAATGGTAGAGCGTTCGCTTCATGACCGCGAGTTCATGAGTTCTAGCTCCGCTCGTGTCATTGCCGTGTCAAACTTACTACGTAATTGCTTCTTCACCAAACACTCAGTATTTAAAAGTGAGAATCACGGGTCTTTCGGGTACGACTTTTAAAACTGAGTTCCCGTGCCGCGGCAGGCAGTAGTACTTAAAGAACTCTCATTGCTACGGGTCTGAACGCTCAGCATAGGTCTATCTGTGGTACGTCACCTACGACTGATGACGTCTCAATATGAGTGAAAAAATCTCGAAGTTACTAAAAAAAAAAACCCAAATACCAAAAGAATAGAAAATATAAACAATACAGATAGAGGAATACATGTAGTTGCTGGTTTAAAAATGTCAAATCAATAGATTATCTCTATTCGCCGGGAGAGAGCCTTTGCGTAGCAGAAAAAACCCTTACTGTAACAATAATGTATAAAATCTTAAGATTATCAGTTCAGATTGTGGAACATTTCCCCGAAACACAATTGAATTCATTGAACAATATGAATTCGCAAAAATATTTAGGCCTATAAGACCGCTACCCCCCTCTAATTGAAAATGTGGCCTATGTAATGACAGCACGGTTCTTCTGTATTACGATAATGGTAATACAGCACAGAATGGACCTTCATTCAAACATCTGAAATAATATTTTCAACAATTAAATAAGTATTACCATGATAATAATCTTATAATAATTACAAAGTCCACAAATTCTAACTTTGATAAACACTACACGAATAACGCACGTATGAAAAGGTTAACATAACGAATAGTGATCAATATCGTAACCCCCGAAAGGAATAGAAAATAAAGAGTTGGGCAAACACGAACCCCTGGATATACAGGACCCTAGGAGGAGTAAGCATTCCTTGTAGACCGTTTATACCTATCGTGAGCCCTATATTCTGATCAGGTAAAGGTAGTAATCCGTAGCCAGAATCAATGTGCCAAGAACGGTCTAACAATTAGTATGAAACACGCCAGACAGCATTTGACCCAATAACAGGTTGTATTGGCAAACTAGATCTTCATAACGACCATATAATTTACGAAATGCTGACTTTAAACGAGACTGCTGAAACCGCTGTAACATCAACTTGTTTGTCAGTAGCCTGCCTCGATTTGAAAACCGATCATACGCAGAACAAGCTCTTGTGTATCGATTCAGTTGATATAAACACCAGATGCAGGTGATAATGGATTATTGCTACATGAATATAAGACGTTGACGATGGGGAAGCTGAAATCATCCCGCTTGTCATAAAGTTGAGTTGTTAGTTTGCCGTTAACATCTATCGAAGTACGAAGCAGACTCTTTGATGTCTTTTATTTCTAGTTCACTGGGATATATCGAATCGACATATGAATGAAAATGATTCATGTAAACGCCGTTGATAAATCTAAATGTCGAGTTGGAGGCCACAGCAAAAATGTCTTCTTCTCATATACATGTAGAAGATAAGCTTTTGAATAAATTCTGCCTCATAAGAATGTAAAAACAGGTCAGCTAACAAAGGAGCACAATTCGTACCCATGGGACAACATACCATTGGAAGACCTGATTATCAAAGACTACGAAGATGTTGTCAATGAGTAATTCCATCTGATCATCTTTTTAATTTCAGAGTACTTGTGCATGGAATCAGAGTGGTGTTTAAAAACGTAATATTTGGATGACTGATCAGTAGATATGTACATTTGTATATTTCCGTTTTCCATTTTTGTTGAAGAAGCAATTGTATATGATGTCCAAAAAGTCTAGTCTTTAATTTATCGTGAGGAATGGTCGTGTAAAGTGTTGAAAAGTGACATGTTTTGATGTTGTTGATTTGAGAAAAGTTTTGCAATTTCAAATTTACGAAAGTTCTTTAGATTGTTTTAGAATCCATATTTGATTTACACCTTTTCTGGTATATGTTGTGGCATATGTATTTGTAAGAATTTATTGTTAGACAGGTGATCTATATAAAACTAATGAGTTTTTACCATGTATGACGTCACGAGAATTTGAATTTTCCGCCCTTTTATTTCAACGGATTGAAGATGGGAGTTTGACTTAGGAAAGTATAAGCGCGTGTATCAATGCTGATATTACAAATGTCGTATGGGTTGACATGGCTTATGCCTATGAGTTCTATTCAGAAAACTCCCTTAATATTGCCATTTTCATACACCCGTCGTCAGATGGGGCGTATTATGTTACATGGCGCTGTCCGTGCGACAATCCGTCCATGTGTCCATCCGAAATCATGTTTTCCGTACTTTTTACCGTAACGAATGCAGGTACAGCGTTGGAATTTTGTCACAATTTCTCTCTCAAGAAGCGTAAAAGAAAATTAGGTATCAGGACAACTGGCCCCAACACAACTCGCCCTCAAGGCAACTCGCCCCCTCTTCGGGACAACTCGCCCCCTCTCAAGACAATTCTCCCTCTCTCAGGACAACTCGCCCCCTCATACCATACATGTTTACAATAATTATTTTTGGTCTAAATCCAAGAGATGTATTAACGAAAATAGATAAAATTGTAGATAAAATTTACACTTATGTAGTATGCATATCGTATTGATACCCCCCCCCCCCCACCACCACCACCAAAGATCAGTAAATATAATTCCTAGTCAATTGCACTAATTTGCGTTTAATTTTACTTGAATTTCACCATTAGTGTTAAAGTATAAAATAAAAAGACGTATCTGTAGAGATTGAAAGTTTAAAAAAAAAATACAATTACACACACACACACTCACGTGCACACACACAAAATAGGATTAAAGTGCGATAATATATTTATATATGATATTGGGGACGAGTTGTCTCAAGAGAGGGGGCGAGTTGTCCTGAGAGGGGGCGAGTTGTCTTGAGGGCGAGTTGTCTTGGGGGCGAGTTGTCCAGCATATCAGTTGGATTACATTTCTTGTCTGAATTGTAATCACAACCTTCCTCTCAAAAATACGGATTTAAATTGCATTTCAGCTCAGTTGGTGCAGCGCAACCTCCTTTAGGGTTAAAAGTAGGTCAAACAGTTTTTCGGACTTTTTGCGTTACGGATACAGATATTGCCCTGGAATTTAGTCATAAATTTCCTCTTGGAGGAATAACAGACTTAGTTCAGTTTGCATTTCAGCTGGATTGGTGCACCGTGACCTACTTTAGAGCTAAAAGTAGGTCAAACAGTTTTCCAGATTTTTTTGTTATGCATACAGGTATTGCCCTGAAATGTAGTTAAAACCTTTCTCTTAGAGAAATACAGATTTATTTTGCATTTCAGCTTCATTGATGCATCGTAAATTTGGATGTACATCGTATCTTACTATAGATATATTGCCCTGAAATTCTGTCATCACTGTCCGACGGGCATACATGACGTACCGTTTGCAGTACTCTCGTTGACAATGTTGAAGGAGAGTGTAAACTTTCATCGTTTTCTACATCATATATGAAAATAGGAACAAGTCTTATTTTGGTCTTCTTATTTTTCCTAATGTTCGTTTATATATATCTCAAAATATAATAAAAACCGAGTGATGTTTAAATTGGTGAGCCAAACCTGGCTGTTGTCGCGCCCAGTCTTTTTAGAATATTCTTTCCACAAAATTAATATCTGTACCAAAAAAAGAAATAAAGTAATGTTTTGATAGTTACGAGCCGCTGTATTTTCTTATAAAAATGTTAGGGAGTGTAACCGGAAATAATTGTGTAATTCTAAAAGACACCATTTAATTCTCACTTGATGATATAATCTGTTTTGGACATGTCGCTTGATGACACGTGACGGTTTATGTGGGGTGTAGAACCTATTAATTTCTTATTGGTTATTGATATCGAAAGGTAATTCTCGATAGAATCATCCTAGTCGTTCAAAATATTGTTTACATAGTGTGCACGGGAGGTATCAGTTTTAAAGTGCGCCATCAGAAATGATCGGCAGCAATTTGAAATGGCCACCCTATCAGATGTAACTCCGCCAGCGCAACTCGCTAATGCGATGACGTCATAATTGCGGTATTACGGTAGTGTCCACTTTCCCGGCTTTATTATAGCTGGCGAGACACATACTTAACCGAGGTGGCGGCCTTTGATCCCTCTATTTCTCTTGTTTTTACGACTCCACTCGAAATAATTATTTGGTAATTTGTCAAGACAAATATGCGTTATTATAAGTGGTCGGAATCGATCTACTTGCGTTTCTATAATAAATAATGATTTATGCTTTCCTAAAGTTTTGCTTTGGTCGTTTGGTTAAATGATCGGTATCAGATTGTTTCGAATTGCTTTTCTTTATTGCTCCCAGTGTCAATATCGATACCTTCCAACCAAGAACCAGAAAAAAGTATACGGTATGTTAATGGTTGAGTTCGGGTATTGTGATTGGACAATTAAATTGATCGCATGCTTTCCACTGAAAAGCTCAGACTACTTAAATTGTATTTTTAAAGCTAGGCATTGCTCACAATTATTATCTTATAATTGTTTTGAGAAATGGCTTCAATTGAAAGGCAAATGTAAAATGTACTGTAACATGCTACAATAGAGTGGAAATGGAGACGGTTATTTGGCAACTGGCTTTAAATACTGAGGTCTTGTTTCCATTTTATTGTTTCTGCCACCCCCACTATTTATTCTAGCTTTACGGCACCTCGATATAGTTAGCCGTAATCACACAGCAAACCAATTCAATTTCTTTTATTGTTCCACTTAGTAAAATTCCTTTAATGCAACTTGTTGAATAACTAGGACACATATTCAATGCGAATAGTTAGCATTGGCAAGAAAATAAAATGCATTTCGATATTTAACACAAAGAGGATTTATACATGTATGGTAGCACTTTTCAACAAGAAATATTAAAAAGCACAATTAATTCTGGTGTGAAACACTGTAGAGGCCATTATCTATAATGCCAAACGTTTATGTACCAATTTCCCTGTGAAGTACCATGTCTGTTTTCGCAATTGGATACGAGACGATTAGAGGAAATTGGGTATGCATATATAGCACATCTTATTGGATATTTCATGTATATATTCGAAAGTGGATACATATATAGGCTTTTTTATTTTCAATTTTCAAGTCTGAAGGAAATTTACGGTTGAGCGTCATTTGCTTTGCTTCTAATTTCCTCACAGTGTATATTGCATATGGTGCTTATTAGGTCGAAGCGCAACATGTATGACTTCTCAATAACTCTCAACATGTATGACTTCTCAATAACTCTCGCAAAACAACTGACATTCCCCACGTTTTTGTCCCAAAGTACAACCATTTTTATCAAAATTGACATTGCTAAACAATATATCGAAAGACCCATGACAATCAGATATAAAGATATGACGCTATCAAGTTTTTGTTTACAGTCGAAAAATGCATTGAATATATGTTCGTTTTTTGTTGTTTATTTTATTTTTTTCGAGTACTTTGACGTGGAATTTTTCTACTCTCTACTATAAAAAAAATCCAATTCTTTTTGAAACGGCAAGTGATGAAAATGGGTATACTTAGGGACAAAAACGTGGAAAATATTAGTTTTAAATAAAACACTAATAAGAATTAACAACGATACACAGCAACTTAATTACCAGTGCATGCCAAATAATTATAGAGAGCGAAGCTCGCGTCGCGAAGCGACGCGACGAGCTCGCTCCAATGATTACGCAATTGAGTCACGTGGTTTGTTTAGAAAGTACAATTAATGTTTTTAAATTCCAGACAAGCTTTCTCATAGCTTCAAACGTTTTGTTTTTGCTTGGTTTGAGAAAAGAAAAAACATTGCAGCTAATATGACGTCACAATTTGTAACTGTTTACACCAAGCGCGTTATATTTCCCGCGTTAAATAAAGAGGCGGATAAAAGTCGTGTTGCAAGATGTTAATGGGCTTCGCTCGTCTCAACGGTCACACCGTACACCATATTAATTGCATAGCATGAAATTGGACCAACTGAATATTTTTAACTGAAAATTTAACTTGAGCGCTCTATGTGCCATCCTGACTTTATATACATGTAGCACTGCTACCGAAACCGGTTCTTTAGAACCATGCAATAAAACGTGCAAATAATATGATTACGGTGTGACCGTTGGGGCGAGCGCAGCATATCTGAATACATTTTCAAAAAAATTATGTTGAAAACAAGGAAAACTGATCTGGTTCACTGTCAATACGTAGGATTACTGTCTTGCTCTTCTCGCCAATGTAGGAACCAGTTTAGCGGGAAATGCAACGAGCCTGTTGTGACGTAGCCTGGTAGTTGTGACGTGACAAACTTCCACCAGAGTTCGTTTGCTCACTATTCGTAAGTGACGTAATGAGGCCTAGACGGGGAGTTTGGTGACGTGACTGTTTACATTTCTTTAGACAATATTTTAAAAAGAAAGGGTGAAGAATATGATTGTCATCCTTTCCTTTCAAATAAGAAAGGTTTGTAATACTTCAAATATTTTTTTAATTATTATTTTACGAATCGAACCATCGGCCATTTTGTACGAGGGAATTTTGGGATTGGCGTCAAAAAAAAATTCTTGTTAGAGGTTGAGATTTAGCTCGGATTATTTCCCGCGCTCTAGTCATTAGAGATCGCAGTACGAGCCTGCGCTCGCTATAAATTCAAGAAATAAAGTTTTGAAAAATACATGAGGGTATAAACTGCGACGATTCGCACCGTAAGTATGCCGCCGTGGAACCGGAAGTATTCAGCCGTGGAACCGGAAGTATTCCACCGTGGAGCGTCGCAGTTCATGATTATACCCTCATATATTTTAAAAACTGATATTTATTTTCTATAGATACATTCTACTTTATTTCTATTAGAATTCTCAGGCGTTGTGATACATATAGATGTACTATACTGTGTGTGTGTGTGTATATATATATATATATATATATATATATATATATATATATATATAAAGATTAATACGCACATTGTTCACAACTGCAACACATTCATGAAGAAATTACTTTACTATCATTAAAATTTGTTAAGATATCAAAGGCAAACGCATTGGAAATATAAATACATATTGAAATGAAAACCTTGTAATTTCGAATATGTAATTCATTATAGGATAAAGTAGAAATTTGTTTTTGTTTTAAAATTCGTACCTCAAACGAAAGAAATCCCCTACAAGTTGTATTGTATCACAACATTACTTAAAACTGGTTCCGCGTTGAAACACTTATTTAAGAAACCGAATATGACGTTGATTTAGATAAAATTAACTTGCAATATACATGATACAGAGTGTTTTATACAGCAATTGTTTTCATCGATTAATTATGAAATAAATGTAAGAAATGAAGAAAAAAAAACCAAAAAACAAAAACCAGCATCACTCGCGTGATAGGAATAGTCTTACATTATATTATTCACTGACTAATTTGACGTGTTCCTATTTTTGTTTTTAAGGTAGTTAGTGTTCTTTTAAATGATTAATTAAGAATCCGAAAATTAAAAATTTGTACAAAGTTCATGTATACGAGAACTCCGGAGTTGTCATGTAGAGATATCGAATTTTCCAACTTGAAATTAGTAAAGGACGTGAAGTTCATTCAAAATAGCTTGGTTACCCAGCGAGACCTCAGAGGCCATTATTCACTTTTGACAAAATGGCTCCTATCGGTTCCAGCAGAAATCAGACCAATTCCATAATGCATATAATTCATTACAGAGACGAAAGTTATTTTTAAAGCATTTTAACTTGGAAACCAAATATGATATTAAAAATATTAAAAGAATGTCACCCAGTGATAATATCTTTAACATTAGAAAACGTTATATTTTGCCATGAGAATGATGAAATATAAATTGAATGTGAAAAACTAAAAAGGCAATTGGCCTCGAAAACTAGTAAAAAAAATTACCTTGTTGAAATGGAACCAACTACATATATATCTGTATTTTATAAAACATTTTATTTCTGCAATCTATATGTCTGAAAATGAAGACTGATGCAGGTTTCTTTTATCATGTTATATAATCTGAATTACATTCCCAGAATGTTCAGAACAATCAACTGTTATTACTATTTAATAAAGATGCAATCAAGAACGTTTGACAAATGTCAATTTGCTGGAGTTTTTATTATGTCGATGAGATAAACAATAAATAGAGTAGATGTGTATCTTGCTTTGAATAGGACTTAATCTAGATAACACAGGTGAACCGCACATTGTGTGTTATTCCCTTATCGGAGGAAGATATAGAGCTGTATCACGCAAGAGCGTGGAGGCAACTTCCATCATTGTGGTCTTTGAGCTCTCGATATTCCTCTAAAAATGCATCTGGAATATCCAGTAGAATATTTCGCTCAGTACTCGAAGTGCTCAAATATTTTGCGGGTCGTTACATGTATTAAAAAAAAGAAGAAAAAAAAGATGTGTCCTTTACGGAAATTATTATCAAAAATTCCTCCGCGTGTTCACTTTTGCATTTTGTCAATTTATCATTAATCTAAGAACACCGAGAGAAGATTTCAGAAGTGCTGGGAATTTCGATGGAATGATAGACTCTAATCAAGAAGAGACGAAAAAATTAATATAAAACGAAGTTTTGATCGAATATAATTCCACACAACGGAATACTAAGATCTCCAAAGAATATGGTTTTTTTAAAAATATGAATTGAGAACATGCATCAAATACAGAATACATGATTCTGAAATATGGCGAGACAATTTCTCTATATTGTTAATCTAATCATATGTAACACGTGATGATATTCCACTGTGATATTAACAATATCATATTTGTATCTGTTGCTTACGGACGTACGTTTTTCACACCGGGCTTCAAATTTAGGCCTTTGCTCGGCGCTTACGACCATTGAGCAGTGAGGGTTCTTTAGCGTGCCACACCGGTTTAACATAGACTTGAAAAATATTTAACTTTATTATATACTTTCAATTCCATCTCTTCATTTTTCTTTAAAAGTTTGCGGGCATATATCACACGATATATGCCCGGAAACATTCTGGCCCCCAAACATTACGTCACAATTAAATTTCTACGCCGTTAATTTTCAAATTTTTCGTGTTTTTCATCTTTTACTCACTTAAACCGATAAAGTTATTGTTGAAAATAAAATTATTGTTAGTTTCTAAATGAAATTGAAAGTATATGATGAAAAGTTATAGACTTTGTATGGGAAATATGACGACCTCGTTTTTTGTCGCGAACGGACCTCGCAAGCTCGGTCCGTCTACGCGCCAAAAACCTCGGTCGTCATATTTTCCCATACAAAGTCTATAACCTATAAGTATTTCCTAAATATGCGAAAACAATATTTATAAAACTTAGAACTGTAAATCAGCGTCTCCCAGTCGAGATTAAAAGATAGTATGGCACTCCAAACAAATCAATCGGAACATCACTCGGCCGAGTAATGTTCCGATTCTGAAACAAATTAGAGAACTTGTCACACGTGTCTCTATACTAAGGTTCAACTACAGAGCTATTGTTCGCATTTTCCTGGTTTTTAATGATGGTAATTTTGAATGATTTAATAAATTTTCATACGTGCTTTTGTTATCATAACGAACCTGTGAAAGGTGAAGATAACGAACAGTGATCAATCTCATAACTCCTATAAGCAATACAAAATAGATAGTTGGGCAAACACGGACCCCTGGACACTCCAGAGGTGGGATCAGGTGCCTAGGAAGAGTAAGCATCCCCTGTTGACCGGTCACACCCGCCGTGAGCCCTATATCTTGATCAGGTAAACGGAGTTATCCGCAGTCAAAATCAGTGTGCCAAGAACGGCTTAACAATCAGTATGAAACAGGTCAGACAGCATTTGACCCAATGGGAGGTTGTATTGACGAACTAGATCGTTATAACGACCATATAATTTGCAAAATGCTGACTTCAATCGAGTTTGTTGAAACCCCTGTACCATCAACTTGTTCGTCAGTAGCTTACTTCGATTTAAAAACTGACTATACGCAGAACAAGCTCTTGCATATCGAATCAGTTAAAATATATAAACACCATATGCAAGTGATAATGGAATATTGCTACATAAATATGGGAAGTTGACGATGGAGAAGCTGAAATCATCCCGTTTGTCATTCAGTTGAGTTGTCAGTTTGCCGTTAATGTCTACTTTCAATAAAATATCTAAGTATGAAGCAGAAGTGGACGACTCTGTGGTGTCCTTTATTTCGAGCTCACAGGGATATATCAAATCGACATATGAATGAAAGCTATTATTGTTAATAGACAAAACGTCATCGATATATCTAAATGTCGAATTGAAGGCCACAGCGAGAGATTTTTTCTTCTCGCGTAGAAGTTTTTGAATAAATTCTGCTTCACATGAATATAGACACAAGTCAACTAACAAAGGAGCACAATTCGTGCCCATGGGAATTCCAACAGACTGTTGGAAGACCTGATCACCAAAGACCACGAAGATATTGTCAATGAGGAACTCTAGCATATTTTTTATTTCAACTTCAGAGTACTTGTGCGTGGAATCTGAGTGGTGTTTAACAAAGTAAGTTTTTGAATGACTGATCACTAGATATGAATATTTCCGTTTTCCGTTTTTGTTGAAGAAGCAACTGTCTATGATGTCAAAAAGTCTAGTCTTTAATTTATCGTGAGGAATGGTCGTGTATAGTGTTGAAAAGTCATAGGTTTTAATGTTATTGATTTGGGAAAAATTCTGCGATTTCAAGTTTACTAAAAGTTCTTTAAAAAGTTTTAGAATCCACATTTGATTAACACCACTTCTGACATATGTAGTCGCGCAGTAAGTTTGAAGTTTCTCCTTCACATCTGTTAATATTTTCGTGAGGAGCAAAGATAGGGGCTTGGTAGAGCACTTACTGGATCCAGCAATGTATTTTTGTTTGTAAGGGTTTATATGTACATGTAGTTTAGGAATCCAGTATAGGTACAGTAACTCATATTCATTCGACCCATTGACTGGGATATTAAATGTGTCTAAAACTGAAGCATGGTTTTGAAGAATTTCATCTTTTGAAAGGGCAGTTGGAGTATAAGTATGATTACCACAAGTGGAATTAATGCCAAGTTCGTTTAAAATACAGTTGTAATAATGAGCATTACAAAGACAATGTTGTTACTAGCTTTCATATTTAGCTGATGAATATCACTGTGTTTGAGTTTTACCAAATGTAGGTATTTGCATAAATGTTATGTGACAAATATTATTTTTACTTCCGTGTTATTGTCAGCTGCTGACTCCACTGAATTCACTAAATAAACGAACATGTCCTCCTTGTTAACTTGCATTTCTCTGATGAATTTTCTCGTGTACTATGTATTTCGATTATTTGTTTGCATCTTGATTATTTGTTTGTATTTCTAATATTTGTTTGCATCTTGATTATTTGTTTGTATTTTATTATTTGTTTGTATTTTTATTATTTGTTTGTATTTTAATTATTTGTTTGTATTTTAATTATTTGTTTGTATTTTAATTATTTGTTTGTATTTTTATTATTTATTATTTGTTTGTATTTTTATTATTTGTTTGTATCATGTTGTGTACCTCATGTACTTTTTTGTGGTTTGAGCGAACTTACCTGAACTGAACATGAGTTGTGTGAAAGCGTCCCAAAAGCATTTTTGGGGACTGGTCTAGCGCGCTGGTTACGCACTGCTAGCAGATTTGGTTCCGTATGCCTATATTTCAACCACGGGTGGGGCGGAAGTGATGGTAAATATCTTGAAATCCCCTTCCCATGGAAATATCGGCATTTTGTGTATATCTTTTTCTTTGAATACCTATCATAGCATATAATTTTGTGTTGTTTTCTCTCGCTAAAGCCCGTGCCATATACATCTCGCAACAGGTGTAACCCCCCCCCCCCCACCCCCCACCCCCCGTCGTTGATGGTGTGCCTTATGACTAAAAGCGCAGTGGTAGACCTTCGTAGGAATTTGAACATGTTCACATTTTTATTTCAGCGTCGCGTGTAATTCTCACAGGTACGACAGACCAACAGACAACAGACCTGTGAATTTAGACAGTTTGTGTCACCACGAGGCCTCAGATAACCAAACATCCGGGGATTGTCATGTTACGGATTCATTGTCTTGCGGTAATCATACAGAGATTCATACTTCCCCACGACAATCGTACAAAACATTTCGATGTGTAATTGCTAGTACCTAATTAGCAAACCCACATCTCCTAAACAGTTACAGTTTCTTCTGCCATGTCCTCACTAAAAGGAGCAAATAGTGGGTTGTAAGTGACATCCGAGTTGATAAATTACTCTCCATTGACTTTGCTGGTTTATTTATTTTTAAAAAAAGATAGCTACAATCAATTTAATCCATACTTAAAATTCACATCATCGCTACATTTCCCTCAAGCTAAGTATTCTAAAATAATTTGAAGTGCTGGTTGGGATTTTCTGATAGATGTACGCACCTAATATAGTTATTTCCCGAATGGGAGAATTCAAATTCTGAACACACAGCGTGATATTTGCTTTAATCTTGACTGAGAAATGATATGTAAATATTACGACTGACGACCGATTTAATGCAGTGTAATACAAGCAAACTCGATCATTCATAGTATGAAAACCCTCTGATTTCTGCTCACCTGTACGGCTTTGTGTAGTTGATAAATGATTTCTAGCAAAATTTGACTAATGCAATTATTTTGTTTAGATCCCAGCGAAATTCTCAAAAACTGAAAAAGTAATATTTCTAGTCAAAGTATTAGTACAAGAGGTCGAAAAGTTTCTAACATTTTTAAAAATGAAAAATCAAGTAATAAAGATTATATGTACGTTGGATTAAAAATATTTCTAGCAATATCATCTAAGAACAAAATTTGGAAGTATCATGTCAGATATAGAAAAAAAATTATTTGCCAATATAGTAGTATTCGTCAGATGCATATGTATTTTGTTTTCCTTAACTTTCAACGACAGATTGCCAAATATTTAAATGTATCTTATAATCATAGATGTCCATCTTCCGAGAAAAAAAATTCGTGCGTTATCATTTGAATGATTGAATAATTCCGAGCTTTCTGATCGGTTGAGATCCAACAAACTAGAGAGAAATCTGATGTAAAGAAATATTCACGTCTGTGTACCTTCGAGATGAATATAACATTTGATTTTTCCAACATAGGATGAAAAATACAATGGGAATTCCCAAATGTTTATGATTAGTTATTATTTTTGGTCGTCTAATGAAAACTCGCATAGCTTTCTTAACTATAATTATGAGAGAGGGGGTGGGGTGGGGTATTGATATAACAATTCAAACGTAATCACGTTCTTCTTTTTTTCCCTTCAAATAGATACACTTTAAACTAAAGTAAAACTCGTATCTGTAATAACTTTCGACAAGGTCTTTCACACTAGCTGTAGACAAAGATGGCCGACCAGGTATCATTTGGTAAGATTTAATAACCGGTTTCGATGTTTTGAATTATTTAGTCATACGGACACTAAATAATCAAACAATAATTAGTATTTTCTCTATATCTACCCTCGAAGTATAAAATTTTTATTTTCTTACAATTTTTCACGAATGATTTGAACATTTGAAGTTAGATACAATGGTATTAAGTTTTGTTATAGATTTGATGAAGTATTTCAATGCCAACATTTTACAAGCTTGAAAGAAATTGCAAAATAATAAAAATATGCCAACGTCTTCAGAACCAATCATTTTAAAAGGAAACTTATCATAAGACCAAGATTTAATTAGTAACCTGTGTTTTCACAAAAAAGAAATCAACAGGGAATTCTATGTATTAGTGATATTGCTAATGAAAACAGATACTCAACAGTTTTGAGATTTTTATTTACATGAAAGGTTAAGATAACGAACAGTGATCAATTTCATAGTTTCTTTAAAGAATACAAAATATTGAGTTGGGCAAACACGGAACCCTGGATATACCAGAGGTGGGATCAGGTGCCTAGGAGGAGTAAGCATCCCTGTCGACCGGTCATACCCGCCATGAGCCCTATATCTTGATCAGGTAAATGGAGTAATCCGTAATGAAAATCAGTGTGTGAAGAACGGCCTAACAATCGGTATAAAACACGTCAGACAGCATTTGACCCAAAGATAGGTTGTAATGGCAAACTAAATTGTTTTAACGACCTTAGAATTTGCGAAATGCTTACTTTAAACGAGACTGTTGTTACCCCCTGTAACATCAACTTGTTTGTCAGTAGCCTGCCTCGGTTTAAAAACTGATCATACGCAGAACAAGTTCTTGTGTATCGAATCAGTTGAGAAATATAAACACCACATACAGGTGATAATGGAATATTGCTTGTACGCTACATAAGTATGGGAAGTTGACGATGGAGAAGCTGAAATCAATCCGGTTGTCATAAGGTTGAGTTGTTAGTTAAAACATGTACCTATTTCTATGATTTTTGTTATTATTTAAGAAATACAATACAGGTACCATACAGATGGCGAAGATATATACGGTAAACTCAAATATTTTCCTCTCAAAGACCCATTGATTTAGAATATTTTTAGAAAATAAATTGTCCAATATCTAAATGACCTTGTATGTACACGTTTCTATTGGAATATTTCTGTCCCTTGACATACTATAACGAAACATCTTTTTTTTTTTTTTTTTTTTTTTTTTTTACAGTTACTTCAATGCATATTTTATTGCATTATATATACTGTACACAATGTATACTAAAACTAAAAGTTCAATATTTGTGAACATGTTTGTACTGCTTAACTTACATTCTTTTTTGGTAGTTCTACCACGAATTATTAATGGTGGATATTTTCAAACATAGACGAACATTTTATTTTTATCTCATTTATACGAGGGGTATATTGGTAATCTGTTAAGTCAGACTGTCACGTTTGGTTTTTATAATGGAACCTGTCATGATCTAAATTATTGCATTCTGTTCGATAAGCAATGAATATAGACAGCCGTATTGCTGAAAATAAACCAAACTTACAATCCCTTTTCAATATTGGTATTTTGAAGAAGATATTGTTTCTTAAACAGTCTCTATATCCAACAAAATGTGATCTGGCTTCATTTTACCAAATCTAACCAACAGTACTGATTTTTTCATTTTCATTACAATAATTCTCACTTGTCTCCAAACCTTATGGGTAATTTCTAAGCCTATTCTACAACGCAAATTTAAGATCATCATAACACATGAAGATAGTGTGATTACACGCATGTTTACGTGCACCGACCAAGTAAATTGCATCATAATTAATATATAGTTATTTGCTTAAGAATTAGTCAACTGTGAGCTAATTGCTGCAAGTCTGATTGTATGTATCTTTACACGTGTCTGATGTTATGTATCTTTACACGTGTCTGATTGTATGTATCTTTACACGTGTCTGATTGTATGTGTCTTTACACGTGTCTGATTGTATGTATATTTACACGTGTCTGATTGTATATATCTTTACACGTGTCTGATGTTATGTATCTTTACACGTGTCTGATGTTATATATCTTTACACGTGTCTGATGTTATATATCTTTACACGTGTCTGATTGTATGTATATTTACACGTGTCTGATTGTATGTATCTTTACACGTGTCTGATTGTATGTATCTTTACACGTGTCTGATTGTATGTATCTTTACACGTGTCTGATTGTATGTGTCTTTACACGTGTCTGATTGTATGTATATTTACACATGTCTGATTGTATATATCTTTACACGTGTCTGATTGTATGTATCTTTACACGTGTCTGATTGTATGTACATGTATCTTTACACGTGTCTGATTGTATGTATCTTTACACGTGTCTGATTGTATGTATCTTTACACGTGTCTGATTGTATGTACATGTATATTTACACATGTCTGATTGTATGTATATTTACACTTGTCTGATTGTATGTGTCTTTACACGTGTCTGATTGTATGTATATTTACACATGTCTGATTGTATATATATTTACACGTGTCTGATTGTATGTATCTTTACACGTGTCTGATTGTATGTATATTTACACGTGTCTGATTGTATGTACATGAATCTTTACACGTGTCTGATTGTATATACATGTATCTTTACACGTGTCTGATTGTATGTACATGTATCTTTACACGTGTCTGATTGTATGTATCTTTACACGTGTCTGATTGCATCTAAATGTGAATTCTTCGCCGTGATGATGAGTATTTGAAGATGTATAAATAAGGCCAATAATACATTCACCTCGTGGATGGTATTTGGCGCGACGATTACACCGATCTATTCAGTGCTGGTTATAGTTTAGGTACAGGGTTGAATGCCGTGTTTAAGGTTTAAGCAGTATAAAATGAACTCCGTGAAATTGAACACCTCCTATATGTCAAGTCTGTAAAGTGTTTGTACAAGTAGTTCATTTATGGGAAATATGTGAGTGAAATACATCTTAAGAACTCTAAAAAAAAAAAAAAAAAAAAGAGAGAAAGAAACACTCAGAGAGACACACGGATAGCTTGCTTGCTGTTCAAAAACGTTGCGACTACGTATTATTTTTTCTCTAATCTGAACTAAGTCTTCTGACTTAACCGGTCTAAAACCAAGTTGGGTACCAAATGCAAAATGTTGACTTTAGTTAACACTTCGCTTTGGCCTATATGGTGAAGTGTTGTTTTCAGAATCTATTTAATTTTATTGAGTTCTTCATACCGTTTACTACCTATGATCACATAAAATTGTCCCAATAACATCTGTATAATGATAGATAAACAAGTTGAATTCATTTTAAAAAAATCCATTATTAAACGGCTATATGTATATAAACGTTAAATGCCGCTACAATTTCGAACATGGTACACGTCTCCATATGAGTGAACGATTCTCAAAGGGGACGTTAAACAATATTCAATCACAAAACTTGCTTTTTTCTAATAAATATTTCAATCTTAATTAATACTACATAATATATATAAAAAAGAATAAGCATATGCTAGGACGACAATATGAAAATCACAAAATTTAGAGTTTTCCTAGTTCTTTAAGATATTTGCAATAATTACACTGGTTGCTTCATCCTATGAAAATCACAAAATTTAGAGTTTTCCTAGTTCTTTAAGATATTTTCAATAATTACACTGGTTGCTTCATCCTATGCGTTCTTGATTTGAATATCTGATTTTTATTCAATATGCATTTCCCAGTAAATGGCACTTGTGGAGCGTTAGATTTGAAAGAACCCACTAATCTTCCTTAAAATCGATGTAGAAATCGGATTTCACTGTCACCCCGTAACTTTATACACCTACTGATAATGAACATAAAATGATTATTAATAGAACGGCTGTTTATTTATAGAACTAAGTCAAAGGCTGTTTTGGTTAAAATAAATATATATCAGACAAAACGATCAATGAATTAATTAAAGAGAAAAAATGATTTTTTTTTATAATTCCGTTACTGATAAATTAATTTTAAAATACAATACAGGGTATTCGGTGTGGAAATATTGGTTGTTTTGTACTCCACGCAGACGAGACTGGTGCTACGCGCAATTTACTACAACGTCCGTGCTCATCTGTGACGTTCTTGGAACTGGCACATCGCATTATCTAACGTTTTTGAGGTTTAATGCACAGTATCAAATCATCTGTTTCGTTTGAAGATTAATTAACATGAATCAATATCCCTGGACTAAAAACTGGACTTATTTATTAGACATTTTTTCAATTATATACTTACATGTAAATTTGCTTGTATGATTTTATTAAATCTTGAACTGATTTTAGTATCAATCTTGAATTACCAGATTTCACAGAATCCTTACTTCAAATATCACATTCTAGCAATGCCATTCAGTTTTCTAATACAATTGAGAACACCCATTTTTCCTGTACAAATACACTCGGGGGTGTATATTAGTATATCGCTGAAAGCAAACATTTTTACAAAGAAACCATCAAGAAGTTTCGAAAAATAGTTACAAAGAAGCAGAAAATTTTACTCCATGAGTTATGGAATCACGGAAGGAAATCCTATCAATCCATGTCTAATGAATAGTTCAACACAGAGAGTGTCAGAAACTCAGATCGTGCAGGGGGTGTTGAGCGAAACAGTGGATAGATATTGAGCGGCTTTGTATTATTTCTAAGGGTATTCGCATTGAAATATGCATCACATTCAACATATCTGTTTATTGGAATAATCGTGATTTGCTATGAGCTGTGTTCGATTTCCATTTTGTTGTAATATATTCTACTTTAACCATTGTTATTCCACGACACAAATTACGTCATTTCCGTATGAAAAATTTATGTGAATAGGTTACAAAAAAAATGTACTAGAAGAAAAGAAAAACAGGGGTTTATAGCTGGGTATGATTTTTATCTCACAAGTAATGTTTTCTATCCTCATATCATATAACATGTTTTATCTATCAGTTTTATTGTATTTACCACTACCAGTCCACTACCCTTTGTATCTATGACATTTTACCGATAAAATGGTGGATTTTCAAGAAACATCTTTTATCTCATTGTGAAACATTTTATAAACTTACTAAAATACACAAGGAATTATATAACAATTATAACAGAGTAATAAGAAGAAAATGGTAATTTTATTATGCATGTGTGTATACTGGAACTTTTCAGAAAGAGTTCGGTATATTGCTGTTATCTAAGTCCTTCCATTTGTTCTTCCGTTCGTCCATCTGTCATACTTTCTTCCCATTGAAATGATAGTCATTTCCTCATGAATGATTCAATGTGCGTATGCATCTTGATAAATATGGTTCGACTATTTCAATGGCTGTAAACATCCCGACAGAAATGAGAGTTAAATGTAAATATATTCATGACATGGTATCTATTTAGTTCTACGTTTACATATAATATGTATGTATATATTATGCTTTAAAGAATTGCAAGCAAAATATGACAATTGCATTACCATTATTCAAACATATCATCTTTTCTACGCAAAATATGACTGGCGTTACTTTGTTTTTGCTTGATTTATTGTAAATTAGTCTGGATGTTTCCTAGTTACCTGATGCGCATCAGAAACCTGACTTTTAATCAGATGAAAGAAAGAAAGAGAGAACAGTTTTATAAAAAAAACATTTACCTCTATATTACGAAATCTGTCAAGTCTCGTTTTTGAAAATGCGGCCTATTCTAAAAGCCCGTCAAACGAAAAAGAATTCGTGTATTTTTTTTATACGAATACTCATAATCAAAATGTTTCTTTGCTGGAAGTTAATATTGAATTCTGAGAAATTTCTTCTGGTTTTTATGGATAACCTAATAAGAAATCTCAAGAGAATGGAAAATAGACCTCATTACCAAACTAATCGTACACACAATTCCAAGGTCTAGCAAAAATACAGCTTACTGAGAAATACTGTCACATAAAAATATCAATTTCTATTTAAATTATAAGAATAAAAATTCTCATTACCATTACAAATTGATACATTTATTTAACATAAACTTGGTAAATGATTCGTCATTCAAAATTACATAGAAACTTGATCCTTATAAAAAAAAATTTGAAAAACATGATCAATGTAATATCAACAATTTCCTCTTAATTCGAACCACTGTATGAGTAGATGAGAGAGAGAGAGAGAGAGAGAGAGAGAGAGAGAGAGAGCCTTATATGAGCAAACAAGCTCACATTTCACCAGTTTAAAAACTAAGGGTAGCACTCAAGGTGTTTTGTCTATTGTACGATTCATAGATACCTCATAGAAATAGTCGCTGTGACTTTATCTGCACTTGATGATAACAAATTCTTTAAAAATGAATCAGGATTTCATACTGGAGGCTTAACAGTTAACCAATTGACTGGAATTGTAATTATACTGCTATTTGAAATACAGATAAATGTAAATTATTTATATTTGAATTATATACATGTATGTTTGTAAGAGTTTGGCATTGAAGATAGTTTCATCTAATCATGATATTCCGGGCAAACTTTACAGATGAATTGCACAATATTTAATCAATAGAAACTAAAAGCCAGCGTCAGATGGTTTTGGATCAGATATGAAACATCCAATGCTGGTGTACCACAAGGCTACGTCCTTGAATCCTTCTTCATTTCGTTATATATCAATCTTTACAATATACATTCTAACACGATTTTGTTTTGGAAAAGCTGAAATGTTGTTTCTAATATTTACAGCCATTAGGAGTATGTACATAGCACAAAAAGTGACATAATCCAATCCTTGCACTCAAAACATTATGTATGATAACAATCTATCTGCCCCCTCTCATTAAGCTTTATAGAAAAGAGATGTCCGATTCAGTTTCGCATAATTCATCTCTGATATTCATCGTCATTTGGAGTACACACATGTGTAACGTTAAAAAACATTAAAAGTGACGCAAATTCTCAAATTTTATCAAATTTAGTTAAATTGTTAATTTTTGCATGATTTGGATATACTGGAAAAATAAGTCTATGGAATACGTATAATTATAAAGTTTGTCTAAGGCTGTACTCAATGTTTACAAGAAGAAAAAACTGCGTGAAAAAACAACATTTTATGTTAAAATACTGAAAATGGGAGCAAAATGTCATCTTTATGATGTCATAATTCCGGTGGGCAAATAGAGCCCTTCTCATATACAATGTACATGTACAATTCTTTAGTTAAAATGCAACCCCCCCACCCCCAGAAAATATAGAGCGGAGCGGATCGAAAAAATTCTAACATATTTGTACTGGAAAGAGAAATCTACAAGCCTTAAATGCAATTTTCTCCCCAGAAAATATAAAGTGGAGTGGATAAAAAAAATCTAACATATTTGTACTGGAAAGAGAAATCTACAATCCTTAAATCTAAAACTTACCTGCTTTCGATGTTTTCTCAACAAAAAAGTCATTTATGTCCAAAATACCGAAAATGGCGGTAAAAAGTCATGTTTATAATTTCATAATTCAGATTCTACGTCATTTTGATTGAATTGGGAATAAAATCTATGGTGCCCCAAAATTCTTGCACAAAATTCATATACATGTAATTCGAATTTTGATTTTGATGGACACTTAATTAAAGATCTTATCATACAAAGTCTTTCTCTTATATTGGAATATACATAGTGGGTTTTTTTTAGTATGTTATTGTTAACGCATTTCTAGATAGATACTGACGTCGAAAACAAAAGCGTTACCTGGTGGAACAGAGACTATACCACTTAACGATATTGACAAGGTGTCACACAACTCCTCAAGCAACGCTGTGAGTCGCAATTAAAAGCGGAAGTAAATCTTTTAAACTCAGTTGTGTCATAGCGGTGTGTAGAAATGGTTGAGAGTCGTCCATTATGAAGACGAGATGGAAGAGTCACGATGCTAAGCATATACAATAACTGTAATAGAATTTTAGAGTCCATTTATGTAGGGGTCTTTCTGGATGATGTGCTATCTTAATTTCAATTTTCCCTTGAATGAAGAAGACCAGAGAGGAATAAGCAGCTATCTACGTGTTTTCTTTATTGAAATGGTACTAAATGTTATCACATAATTCATGTAGATGCCGAATAAAAATACTTTGATTGAATCCTGATTGATTTTCCTTTACAAATGCATGACATTCTTAAAATCATACTCAATATTCGCATCTATCATAATTTCAATCCAATACCCTAAGATATGAAACTCCCGTACTCTACGCAATGCAAATATGTTTTTTTTTTTTTACTATACACATCTGAGATCTCTCCACTTCATTTCAAAGACCACTACTAATTTGCTTTTAGAATGACATTTACTAATTTAGAATCGGAAAATTAAAAACTATGTTAACGATGATACTTGCCAGGATCCAATTTTGGATAAAGGACAAGTATCCCAGCAATTTATCAGGCAGATTACATCTAATATTTTTTTATTAACTTAATATAGTAAGGTATAATGGGTTAACATTTTCGCAAATAAATTGCAAAACAATCAAGTAAAAATTAGAGGATGCACTCCATTTATTGGTTTGTCAAGAGTAACATTATCTTCCATGCATGTGATGTCATTTTTTAAAAATAATTTCCAGTTATTATTTTCAGAATAGAACTCTTTTGTGTAAAAAGAAAACGTTAATTGTTGATTCGTTTCGTTAGGCGTTTCAACAGTCTCTTTTAAATTCAGCATTTCACAAATTCTATGGTCATTATAAGGATCTAGCTTGCCAATACAACCTGTCTTTGGGTCAAATGCTGTCTGACGTTCTTCATACCAATTGTTAGGCCGTTCTTGGCACACTGATTTTTACTACGGATTACTCCGTTTACGTGATTAAGATACATGTATAGGGCTCAAGGCGGGTGTGACAGGTCGACAGGAGATGTTTGCTCCTCCTAATCACCTGATTCCACCTCCGGTATATCCAGGGGACCATGTTTGCCCAACTCTCTATTTTTGTGTTTCTTAAAGGAGATTGATCACTGTTCGTTATCTTCACCTTTCATTTAGCTTCTGTCCTTCAACTTTATCTCTGAGGCAGAACAATGCGACATATCAAATAAATTGGGACAATGTGAGAACGGTATAATTTTGATTGAACCTCGAATATATACGTATATAGACCAACATCCAATCCTAATTATGTTCGTTTCATAATTTATATTGTTTGAATTAAAAAAAAATGTAATAGCAATCTCCAGATTTTCAAAT